>NC_142188.1:6350000-6650000 GCF_026936395.1 Plectropomus leopardus | reverse complement strand
TCAGAAACATATTTTAGAGTTATGTAGAATGAGAAAGTGTGTGACTCCAGCCGGTGGACTGTGGTTTTGATTGGCTCAACTGTTTTCAACGTGGCAGCCAGGTTACAAACTCCTTGCTTGGATTGTTTGCTTACGTGTGGAGATTAAAGGAAAAGTCATTAGGAGCACTTCAAGGAGGAGGAGGAACATGATTTTTTTCACAGATTATCTATCTCATGTACACTGCAGAGGCAAGTTTCAGAAAATCAGCAGCAATCATTGAGACCACGGCATTGGTCACTGATTTGATTATTGTATAATCATAAAGTTTTGCCAAATAAAAACCACAATCTGATGAAAACTAAACCGCTCTGGTAAAACTTGCCAGTTGGGTTCTCTCCCACCAATGTGCTCACTTTTGCTGTGTTTTTAATTTTTCCTCTCATAGCTGAGATTTGTTGAGTTGCACACATAAAGCAACTTTAAAAACAACCAATGGATATTCAATAACTGATTTATAACAGCTCATTCAAAGTATCTATTTATTTAGTGAGCTGTGGAGCTGAAGCAGTTGGCATGTGGGAGCAATAGGGTCGAAAACAGCCTCGTCAGTGAAAGGTTAACAAAGTAATAGCTTCTTTCTAAGTGCATCTGTACAAGACATAAAACCTAAAATTGCCCCGGCAAAGATGAGGAGAATCTGTTTCTCTAACCTCTGTCCCTTTCCATCCTTCCATCTCCCACCGTACATCTCATCTAACCCTCCCATCTCTCCATCTCTCTCACCTCGCTTCTTGCTCAGACCAATAATTAAATGAAAAAACTACAGAAGAAACCAACCGAATGACTAGCGAGACCACTTGACATTTCATGCTGACATTTGAGCCTTGTCGCTTTAGCTGGGGAACATAATGACGTATCATCGCCCCGCCACCACCAAACCCAGCTTGTCCAAAGAGCAGCCCATCAGGAGAAGAGTAAGATGGGGGGAAAGAACTCTCCACCTCCTATCTCTCTGCAGATTACACCCCGGCTATTATACTAAGCTAATAGCGCATGTAGATACGTTATGAATGAATTTGCTAAATGCACCAAACACTTAAGAAGAGGGGATTTAGCAAAAAGGAGGATGGGGAGGAGAAGGAGGGAGAGGGATCTTGAAAATAGGAAATACTTAAGGATATGCAAATACCCCGGCGCAAGAATGGAATAACCGTTTCAACAGATTTGAGTAGGGACAGCAAACAATGGAAATCTGCTCCATTTCCCCGGATGCTGCTTGTCAATCAATGTGTGTGTGCATGTGAGTGTGTGTGTTTGACAGAAAGTGTGGGGGTGGGGGGGCTGGGATTAGGGTGGCTGGGAGTTGTGACAATGTGTAAAATGAAAAGGAAGGACAATACAGAAGTTTAATTTATTACAGAGAGGATAGGACTATCAATATGCTCTCTCTTTCCCAGAGAGCGACTAAATACCTGAGTGTGTGTGTGTGTGTGTTCGTGTGTGGTGTGTGTGTGTGTGTGTGTGTGTGTAGAGGGGGCACAGCGGGAGAGAGATGGAGAAGAAGAAGGACTGGGAAAGAGAGAGAGGATAGAAAGAAAGAGGGAGGGGTGATGGCTGAATGCTGCCCCCTAGCTGCATCTCTGTCCAACTGCAGAGCATCATTCACAGACCAACAGTTAGCTCTACAGATGTCCCGATCAAGTTTTTTTGCCGATCCGAGCCATTTAATAATGAGTATCTGCCAATATTCATACCTGGTTAATACAGCTGCACAATGCACACATCAAGTACTTTAAAGTTGATAAAATCCACCCAGAGTATACGCTTGTCAGTTTGACAGCTCCGCAATGAAATAAAAGAAAAAAATGCCAAACAATACCTTAAGGATTATTTGTTTTTTTATTTTTGCAAAATAACAAACATAATTTTATACTGCTCTTATTACAATTCCACTAAGTGCAGCATTGTTTTCTATAAAAAAAAACAAGGTAAACAAACTAAAATGTCTTTAGAAAATGCTCAAAGTACTAGATAGTGCATCACTTGTTTTTCATCGAAAAAGTCAAAAAAAGTCAAATATGTCTTTAGAAAAAGCTCTCAGATTCACCAAGTGCAGCATTCGTTTTTCAAAAAAAAAGTAAACAAACTACGATGTGTCTACAGAAATTGCTCCAAAATCCACTTAGTGTAGCACTGTAATAAAAGTAAACACTATAAATGAGAAATAGAATCACGATTCAAAAACAAAGTAGTGCTGTGGCTGATCATTAACAATCCCAGTCACAACAAACAAAACTGGTCACAATTCCGCTTATCACAGCATTATAGTAAGACTAGTTCACTAAAAATAATCTGCAAAAATGTAAATTCCTCTTAATAGTGGTGTGGCAGCTTCAGTTGAACATGAAAAATATCACCTCCTACCTACTGGAGTAGCAGTATTACAATAAAACCTGAATATATGCCGAAAATGGTGCTCTCTGTGTGACACCTGTGTGACGGCGGTCGTAAACAAAGAATTGGGCGGGGTGCATGCTAAAAATTACAGATCCCAAACAATTAAAAAATGTGGTGATTGGGTGCAATACCAATCCCTCAGATCCTACCAGGACGTCTCTAGTTAGCTCTGACTCACAGCTTTGTCCTACCCTCACACCAACCAGGCCACATGTGACAAGACACATGAAAATGACAAAAACAGCAATCAAACCTGCCTACAGTCACTCTGCACGCAGTTTAATTTCATAAATGACGATGAATGACTCATTCAAGAAGTGTCACGTGCTTGTGTTAGTGTACCAGTCCTGCCCCTCTCCCCTGGTGCCAGCTGGCCCCGAATCGATCCACAGATGCTCCCCTGGTGGGGGGGCAGGGGTCAGGGCAGGAGGGGTGCCCGGGGGTCCTGCTGAATCCCTCTGCCCCAAAATGCCAATGGGACGGGCTGAAGGAAGGAGGGGAAGGGATCCTTTTGTCACTGAGAGATGGATTAATTAGGCTGAGTGCTAAAAGAACCTGGCTTCTTTGTATAGACCTGGTCTGACACACACACACACACACACACACACACACACACACACACACACACACACACACACACTTCGACAGTGTTATCACATGATGAACAAAAAGTGCCCAACACACACACACACACACACACACACACACACACACACACACACACACACACACACACACACACACACACACACACCAATCACCTAATGGCTTTTTAAAACAGATCACCAATCTATAGTTTTCTAATTTTAAGGGTTAATATTCCAAAATGATCTCTATATATAAACACTTTTACTAACAATTCACATGTCAACATCATCTATACCTAGACTGACCAAGATCCCAAATTTCTGGTGTGTAACTACAGATACCTGACAATTGCAAAAGTACAAAGATCCATTTTAATTTTGAGTTATTGTGACAACTTTCTTGCTCTTGTCACTGTGTGTGTGTGCCGATGTTTAGTATGTTGTCGAGAGAGATGAAGATAAAAACATGGCCTTGGTTTTATGATGAGAATGATAAAAGATGAGTCACCGGTTTCACGTCAAGCAGATGACAATCTGTCTTAAGCCTGCTGCCACAAAACAAAACAATCCTGAACTGGATGAAAGGGACAACCTGAGGTCAGTTACACTCAGACTACATTAGAGGCCTTTACATTGAAGGAGTGTTTGTTTTCGCAATAAGGTAAATTTTTCTAAACTTTTGCTCTACGAATAAAGTAGAGCCAAGTAGTAGAGCCAATACGTCCGAGTATTATGACATAACACAGTGTTTTCATAGTCCAAACCACGAAGGGAAGCATTATTCATCCTTCCAACTGAAGTCAGCGAATACCAGACCTTCTCCTCACATGCTCACCTTTCACAATAAAAGCCTTGACACATGAACTATGCAACTGCTTACCAGACAGATCTCAAATTCACTCTGAGCATTTTGCTAAAAGCAGAGTACCACCCATTTTCATGCACAAAATTTAAAAACTTAACTTTCAAAACTTTACATGACTAATTTTAAGGACCCTTAAATATTTTTTCCTTCTTGTCCCACTTGCACAGGCTTTCCTCAAACATATCAGATTCAAACTCTGTTCAAACATGACTTTAGCTAGCCAGCATACATGAAAAGAGAGACGGAACAGAAAACAGAGAAACATACTTGATGGAAGGAAAAACATCACAAATCGACACAAATTACGATACTTGCATGTTTTGTTCAGCAAGATAATCTTCATAAATGAACATCACTTTTAGAATTTTTGAAGCCTAAATGCAATCGCCAGAGGTAAAAAACTACTGCTAGGCTATAAACTAACAACACTACCGTTATGCCGCCACCAGCTGTGTTCGGTACAGTTTGGCGTGATGACGTTCTGTAGCCTCATTTAACCACCTGTTAGTCACCGCATTTTTTAAGTCACATAAAAGCTTCAATGTTCACAAGTAGGGTACTTACTGATGTATTTTATGTCCCAGAATACAACATGAAAGTCTTTTCAACTTGTGTTAACCACAGACCAAAAACCTATTCAAATAACCACATTGAAACGAGGAAACTGGAGGTGCTGAAATGTTAACTCATTTCTGGGTTTTAGGACTCATTACTGGGGTACTTTCTGGAGGATGGAAAAGAAATCATGGCACATTGTACTGTTTTTATTTCCTTGAATCTCTTATTTCTCTCTTGTTATAAAATGTGTTAATTGTAAAGTTGTGTCAAGCGAGTTTCGGCCTCAAGGTGGATAATGTGGACACAGTGACTTCAAATATTCCACTCCACACTAAAGTGTACACAGGCCTTTGTAATTTGTATTCACACGGATCAGAAAAAATAAAAGCCAAACTCAATTTACCCTATAGAATAACCCTGAGGTAGCACCGATTAGCCCTCCGCCCCGACACCCAAAATCAGCTGGCTCTGGTTGAATTCAGCAGTCAGCAGATTGGAGGTGGGGGGGCACAGTGCTATTCCTCTCGCCTCAAGGTCACAGTTATTGGAAATGGAGACATCCAATGTGCTCACATCTCTCTTTGAATCCGCACACAATGGAGTGATTCCTCTGTGTCAATTTGGCCTCCCCTGATAACTGATAAGGCAGGCCTTTTTACATACCACCTATGAATACCGCACTATATGCGATATAGACACACACACACACACACACACACACACTCAGATTAAGACCAATTTATTCATCTGCTACTATTATATGTGAGGATTTATTTTTTCTCCCCGAGCAGTGTGTATTTTTAAAGGCAACAATGAACATAAAAGGCATGCAATACTATCACTGCGGTTATGTGAATTACAATAACAATGGTTTTAATAATGGAATGAACTGTGCAAATGGCTTTCATGTGTATTGTCACATGAACACACACACATGCAGTCTCTCTTGCACACTGGCACACACATAGTTAAAAAAAAAAAAAAAGGATTTCTTTTCACTAGAACCACCTCGTGGATCAGATTGAACTTAAACCCCCCAAAATGGGAACATCTTTCACTGACCACCACCTCGTCCCCGGAGGGGTGTAAACAACAAAAAAAATGACAAGGTTGACAAACAATCGAGGGAAAGTGAGAGAAGGAAGTAAGAGAGGAGAGAAGATTAGTCACAACAAGAGCAGGATTAGGCTTGTTTAAAAGAAAGAACGGCAGATTACAGCACAGTGTGTGCCGTAGTTTTGGATGAATATGGTTTAAAATGACACTGAGCTGCACACATGGAGTCCTTTTTGTATAAAGAAACTGGATATGGGACAGACCGCCATGCGCCTACTGCCAGGCACAGAACAATCAGTGCAGGCCTACATTCACAACACAAGAGACGGCGATGTCAGGATAAACACGCAGTCACAAACAATCACTGTGTGCTAACAACTGGAAACAAAAACTCACAACTGGGACGACTCTGAATAAAGACGCATAATACCAACAACTAGTATAGTAGTTTAAGAGTAGCCAAGCTGTAGCTGAAACAGACCTCGGACCTCATTGTGGAGAGGGCCCCATAAAAACATTTTTGCAAGGTTTCGTTTGATCACAGAAGGTGCATACTTCCATTAAAAGGATGTGTTTAATTTGTTTTGTGTATTTTAAATGAGACCAGTATTTTTAAAATCAAGTGGGCAATTGCAATCCTCGCTATATGTTTAATGGTACCACAGTAAACTTGTTCTTTTCATTAATTTCAACTGACTTCTTAATTGATGACACATCTTGCTTCTGATGCCAATTATCTGTTTGTCAGGCAGGAAACTCCAGTGATCACATATATTAATGATCAGTCAACAGAAAAAACATGTCCAAGTATGTGTTTGTAAAACAGAGAAAAGAGACAGAGCCAGTTAGAGAGAGAGAGACAGAAGGGAGGAGATGAAGAGAGGAATGCCTTAATGCAGGGTTGCCTCTGATGGCAGCAGATGAAAGGAGGAGAGTCACAAACCAAGCAGCCCTTAAAAGGCCTAATCCTAACTGGGAGAGGAGGGTGGTTTATTGGGGACTAACCTCTTGCTGACTTGCAACCCAAACGCACACAGAAATACACTGAAGAAGTTTCACAATCCAGAAGTTCTACAATATTTCTAAAACCTCTCCAGATATTAAAGCTACCATCTTTGCATCGAAGAGCCGACAGACTGAATGATATTATTGAATATATTAACAAGAAAGAGCCTTAAAAGCTGTTTTGCAGCATGATGCACATGACATCAAAACAGCTTGAGGAAGAGGTTTAGAGCTGCAACAATTAACTGATTAGGCCTAATTGTCAACTGTTATATCAATTACCAACTAATCTGATAAATAATTAATCGGCTTGAGTATTTTTTTTTAAGGAAAAAAAAATTAAATTTTTGATTCTTGCTTCTTAAACATGAATATTTTTCATTAATAGTTTTCTTTGCCTTTCTATGGCAGTTTGGGTTGTGGAGAAAACAAGACATTTGAGGACGTCATCTTGGACTTTAGGAAACACTAATTTTCTGCTATTTTCTGACATTTTATACACCAAGCAACTTATCAATCAATCTTAAAAAATAATTGACAGATTAATAAATAATGAAAGTAATAGTTGCAGTCCTAATGAAATCGTTGCTATGATGACAACAGTAACCTGTGGCAACACTGGGGCTACAATTAACAATTTCATTATCGCTTCATTTATTGGGTTTTTTTTAAATTTAATTAAGTCTATGAAATGTCTGAAAAAATAAAAACGACAATACTGCAACTTTCAAGAGCCCGAGGGGCATCTTGTTTTGCTCAATTAACTGTTGAAAACCCAAGTAAATTATAGAAAGTTATTTAAAATGAGAAAAGAGGCAAATTCTCAGTACTGAGAATCTGGAAGTAGCAAGTTTGGCATCCTTGATTTTTAAATAAGAAACAATTAAGTGATTATTACAAGTGTCTTGAATAATCATTTAAACAACAACTGAAATCTGTCATTTCCAGTATGTTCTCCTAATTAGTCTGCGTCATAATTCATAACCAGAGAAAATGCTTAGATGGACACTGAGGCCGTATCTCATACACTCTCTTTCTCCCTTCATTTCTGTCCCTCCCACCCTGCCTCCCTCTCTCCCTCTCTCCCTCTCTCCCTCTCTCCCTCGCCTTATCAGTGTGTCCAGGGTGCCCTCCTCTCTTCGACTCTGCGGGTCTTTCTTTTGGGTGGCCCTCAGTGCCCCCCGCACACACTCAGACCCAGAGCATGCACTTCAGACAGGGGGCTAATGGGAAAATAAATTACCAGCAGGCAAAAGCCCTGGCTCTGCACTTCTGCTGGAGAGAGAGAAAGGGACACGGGGGGTTTGGGTAGAAGAGGGCGGGGGGTGGTCAAGAAATGGAAAGAGAGAAGGGTATAGAAGACGAAAATGAAAGACAGAGAGGTGGAATGCAAGGAGACTGGCGGAAAGAGAAGTAGAAAAGAGGGGAAAAGATGGAGAAAATGAGGTAGAGGGGGTGATGGAGAAAGACAGAGCCAAACGGGGGGAGGGAGGGAGAAAGATAGGTCGACGGGATTATAGCAGGAGTTCATCCCTGGTCTATGAAGTGCCTGCTCATCACTTTTCCCACCATTTCACCATCTCTGGCCATCACAGAGGCCTAAAATGGCCAATAACATCACCACACACACACATTGAGCCAATACCCCCAGCTACTGTATCTGGGATTGATTACTCCCCCTGCATGAAGCAGCAGTTCAGATATCAGGACGGCAGATTCACCACGCCGGCAGTGTATGTGTGTGTCCAGCAAAATCAGTTCCCACATGTGTACACACAGAAAGTTGGACAGATTTGAGTGCATGAGAGATGTTGGAGTGCTTGTGTGTGTGTGTGTGTGTGTGTGTGTGTGTGTGTGTGTGTGTGTGTGTGTGTGTGTGTGTGTGTGTGTGTGTGTGTGTGTGTAATAATGACGATGGTTGACCACCCAAGTTCTTGTGAGCTTTTGCCTCATTTTATAGTACACACTGACACAGAAGACACACATCTATTGCAGAAAGCTGTATTAACCAATATGTTTTCGGCAGAACTCGTGCTATACCAACAAAATCTGGCTTAATTTGTCACTATGAAAGCAAGACAATAAACTCCTGCGGGTGCTAACGAAAGACAATACTGGCTTTTAGTCATACAAAAGTTATTAAGTTTTTATTATGTTTTTAACATGCTGAATAAAATGCAATTAAAGTTCTTTTATTGTAAATCTGTATCCTTTATACTATTTTTTATGCTTATTTTATTGCTTTGTAAAGCTAGTTGAATCGCCCTGTTGTATGAAATGAGCTATACAAATAAAGCTGCCTTGCCTTTCTTTAGAAAAAACCCTTTTTCAAAAACATCTGTTGACGCGTAGACAGTGCCTCGATTTCAAGGTAGACAGGTACAGTGATGTGCAACTAAAATAATAATTCTTAAATTGCTAACACCGTATTCTGATTCTCCTCCCATCTTGTTTTAGCGTCACTACCAGATAACAGAGAAAAGGATGCTAAGAAGCTCAAGGGTTCAGTTGATAAAACTCCTAACAAGATCTCAGTCTGGATCCTCTTTACTTCACAGATATCAAATGATGATTTCAGGTAAAGACAACACAGGGACTTTGGGGAATCAGAATCTCTGTATCCACTCATTTCTCACTTTAAAGATGTTTGTTTTAGCTGTTTTAGGCAGCTGCTGAGATCTGACAGAGCTATGATAGGGCCCTAATCCAGAGCAAAGCTGATTTGCTTAAGGGTGGTGGGGGGGGGGGGTTAAGATGGCCTGTGACAAGAAACAATTGCCCCAAGTGAGAGTCTGCCTCTCTCCCACCCTGCTCCATGACAAAGGTGTACTCTCCATGCTAAGTGACAAATCTGGGGAGACAAAGAGCATTAGCAGGGTGATGCTCTGCTTCAGTGCCTCTGATTGTGGCCAACTCAAAGAGAATCTAATATGGATTTTAAAAAGAGGAGAGGGAGAGATTAGAATGAAAGAGAAACAATGAACACCTTCTACCAAGGGGGAATTAGTGGAGGGATTGGATAAGGAGCTGGTGTGTGTGTGTGTGTGTGTGTGTGTGTGTGTGTGTGTGTGTGTGTGTGTGTGTGTGTGTGTGTGTGTGTGTGTGTGCATGGGTGAGCACTTGTTCTTTGAAATTCTTTTTCCACGAAAGAACAATAGGGTTTCCCGATTCTGTTTATGTGCATCTAGATGCGAGACGCACTCACAAAAACACAAACAGCCCCCTCCTACATCAGTGTGTGTGTATACTGTGGGTGAGACATTTAGTCTGTGGTCTTTGCCGGAGTGATTTAGAAATGTTGAAACAGGAGCATAACCCTTAATTTACAGATTCATAGTGGACTCATCACCAACTAGAAGGGTGCTTGGAGAGCAAAGAACTAGCTAAAAACTCTATCTTGCAGTATTCAGCCCCTTCAGGGTGTTGCAAGCTCAAAATTTAGCAAATTCAGCCAATCCCAGTAAATTCTGTGCAGCCTTGCAATTTTGTCCAATCACCGCAACTTCACCACAAATTTGACCTCTTAAAATGGGTAAAATTCATTGTAAAATTGCATGCAGCATGTACTCAGCTTCTCTCTCTCTCTCTACATTTACTGTAGACTACCGCTGCAGGGCCGCATCTCTGTGACTGGGACACGGATACACACACAGTGACAGGGCTAACTGTTAGCACCACACACTTAACGATACCCAGTGTTTATTAATGGGTTTAAATCGAGCTGCTTCAAGTGTTCAACGTAGTTTCTACTTAGGCCATGTCTACAAACTGTATGACTGTCCTGCTATCGTGAGATGAACAGAAAAAAATGCAATGTGATCTTGCTTGATAAACCAATATTGTGTTGATCATAGTAGTGATAATACAGTATATTTTGAAAGACAAGCAAAGGGTGATTTAAAATCAGTCTGAGGGTCACAACTGGCCCCCGAGCTGGACTTTGGACTGGTTAAGGTGCTCAGTGTTGGATGTTAGCTGCTACTGCTGTGTTAGCTCGTGCTAAGGGTCGCCATACTGCCTCCAAAGGTCTTCTATTAACTGATAATAAAGCAGCTCAATACCATGCATATATTTAAGATTTTGTGCTTATCCGTAGCTTTATTCGTTATTGTTTCACCTTTGCTTAAAGAGCTTTCCTAAGCAAATCTTGTCAAGTGACACGCCTGATACAAGCCCCTCTCTAATGGTGGAAATGTGTCCTTCATCACATTACATCAACACCCATGGGTGTACACCTTTACTGCAAGACACCTCGAATTCCTGACCCCATCCTCTCTGGGTGCGGTATTTCAAGTACAGATTTATATCCCAAACAGAGACGTAGACATGTTTGGGGATCAGTCTAACTGTCAGTGGCTGGCTTAGCACTGGCATCAGAGCACATCACAAGACCCTATTCATTGCCACTTAGCAGAACAGTCGCCTCAGTTTGCCAGTAACTCTGTGTGTGTGTGTGTATGTGTGTGTGTGTGTGTGTGTGTTCACTCCCTAAAATGCTCACAGACAAACACACACGCACGAATTCACTGCGAGCGGATCTTGACGAGATAATGTCAAACGAGTCACCCTACACACAAGTTTAACCTAAGTTCATCACAAGCCTCTCCACACATATTCTTTCGCCACCAGCGCCCACACACACATTGCACGTATCTACCGAGCCAACGAGCCGCCCACGCAGGCCCAGCGGGTCAAGCTTGTGGATAAACAGGGGGATTTGCAGAGGGCAGTGTTTTGCGGGCCACACAGGCCTGTCTCCATCGCGAGCAGCCATCTTAAGTCGCACAGAGGAAAAATAAATAACCGAGAGATGGAGATAATAACTGTTCCGCTGTCCAATCGCTCCTCACGTCGCACCAGAACTGTCTGACCACCCATCAGCGGTGTGTAAGCCATGACACCAAAACAAGGTGAGAGGAGGATGAGGACAGATGTGGAAGAGGCTGATTAGAGCTGACTGAGGAGGAGGGCAGGTGACAGGATGTGAAGTCATGAAGTGATAGAGGGCGACCTCAGAGGTGACTGATAACAGAGGGCGTGGCAGCCAATAACCGACGGCTGAGGGCCTCCGAAGAGATATCAGGACTGAAACTCTCAGAAATTAGGGGTATGCCATATCATATCGTCGCCGATAATACTGGTAAATTTTTTAATATGATGAGAAAAATGAATATCGTAATAATGGCAATATTTCACCATATGACAGCATTATGACACATAATGCTGTTATTATTTGCAAACTTAAGAACCGAAATCAATTTTGTTCAGTTTTTATCGAATATTTCAAGGCGAACTACATTTTTGTTGACATATACAACATTAACACTCATTTTATTGCAATTGAATGTTTTTGAAATAAATAATAAATCATTGTAAGTATTTTTGTCGTATCGTCAAGAATGTCATTATTGTAAAAATACCCTGAAATACTGTTTTATTATTTTTCAGCCAAATTGCCCACCCCTATCAGAAACTATTTAAAAAACTGAAGACTTAGTGACATGTACTGGAAAATGGCAACATATTAGAAAAGAAGTTCACGACCTCGTTTGTATTAATGTTATGCAACTTGTGGGTCTGTACTGGATGTGTAGTTGCACATCAGGTTTTGCACAGAGAACAATTTAAAGAAGAGAAAGTCAGTGAGTGACATGACGTTTACAAATACGAGTCAACACACCTTGAACAAATAGCATTTCAGTCTATCTCCTTTGTTTTCCTTTTCTCCTCCTCTTATTTCTTCACTTCACTGTTGTTCGTTCGAGGCTCATCTTACACCAACCCCCCCAAAAACCTGATACAGTCGACACCTCTGCTGAACCTTGCCAGCATGTGTGTTGTAGGTGAATGCGTGTGTGTATGAGTGCTTAGGTGTGTGTGAGTCAGTGTGTCTTCTGGGTCAGCTCGGGGACAGGAGGCAGTAACAGGAGGAGGTGCGGCCTGTTTTCTCGACTGGCACGAGCCTGTACAACAGAATGGAGCTGGCAAACCCTGCAGGGCCCGGACATTCTTGGTCTGGGACAACAGCCATCATCATACTGTAACATAAATTAGCTTCCTTTGAGTTCACATCTTGTCACTGACATTTTAAAAAAATGTCTTTTCTTTTTTGGTCATTGCATGTCATAAAGGCTGCCAGCTGGAATCAGAACACGGACTTTAAGATTATGTGGTATGTGGCATAAACTTACCAGAATGCCCAAGAATTTCTGTTTAAAACACCCACTATCAGGTCAGGCTTGCCCTATAAAAATGGTATGGCACACAAATAATGAAACAAACTTTATTTAAGCAGCGATGGATTTAGTTTACACAATTATTTGCCTCTCGTAGCAAGATGTGCACTGTGCATGTGCTTGATAGACGCATCATGGGACATGCAATGCTAAATTATGCAAATTAACGCAAACATGTCATGCTAAAGTTTTTTTGGTTTTTTTTGCTGCTTCATACAAAAAAAACTTGTTTTCATTTTCCATGTCTAATGTTACCAGCCACAACTTCCCCTTTAAAGCCTCCTGCAGACTGTGAGAATCTTTTAAGTTCAGTGCAAGCTACACTGTGCAACATGGATCTAATAAACTTGGGTACATCATCAAGTTTGATGTATGCAGACTGTGCAATGACATCACCTACTGAATCGAAGGCTACAACCTACGTCCATCAATGTCAAAAAGCAAGAACAAAATGTTGTCGGAGTGCATCATCCATCTACGCCGCTGTAGTGGTGAGAGAAAAATTTAAACAAACAAATCAAGGCTGCACAACAGTTGCCTTTATGTGTGTTGGCAAAAATCTGAAGAGGAGGAGAATGTGGACAACGTCGTGGCTCGGGAAATGGCAAACTTGGCATGCCAATTTTGCAGTGAGAGCTCAAAGTAAGTATGAGCATCTTCAAGCATTTAGCTTTGTGGCGCTGATCAGTGCTTCACTTTATGGTGCATTTCTGTTGGCTGTAACAGTAGTCACAAAGGCCAGCCTTGAACCTCTCTCACTGTGGGAAGAAGGACCGCTGTTTAAGAGCCACGACCAAAGATATCACCATGTTTCTGTCACGATGGTCATCTTTCCTCTGAGACAGCCCAAATCGCAGTGTATACCGGGCTTTAGACAGGTTACATGCCCATGTGAAGTAGTCTGGTGACCTCCTACACTTAAGTCACAAGTCTAGAAAGGTAATGTTATAATCAATGTTAATCAACGAAAAGAATCTGTCTGATAAACAACCACAGCCCGCCCCACTCACAGTCCATTACAACCTGAAAACAAGCCAGAAACCACAGTACTTTAACAAAAGGCAGGCACCTTATTTTAGGATAAGCAAATCAGCATTGCTCTATTTTCTATGCAGACACATTCTCATAAATCACGCCAATAATTACACAATGATTTATCTCTTTTCCCAATGTTGTGTAGCTCTGGCTTACACTCTGACTCACAAGTTCCTTCACTGGCAGGGAAGCCACTACACAAACCGATCGGGACGCACAGAGAATATGTTGGTATTAGCTTTCAGTGCACAGCAAACACAACAAATCTTGTTAGCAGTCGACTTTCAGCAGGTAGGTCTTGCCACCTAAACAAGATGCAATCCCCTTTTTTGGCCAACAAATCCCAATATATCTCACCTTGTTTAGTCCTGTTACAGAAGCAGCCCCCCATTCAGTGTGTATATTTCACAGTGGTGTGATGTATTATCATCCATTTAAGTTTTGCCAAAATACTGAATGCATGGTTTGAGTCGCAGTTTGTCACATCAACATCTCCAGTCAAAACACACACACTAACTTGGGCTGTTAGGTTTATCCTGTGAAGGCCACACAGGTGGGAAAACGGATGTTTCCCAGGTGACACTTGTATTTTGATGTTTATTTTGGGGTCAAACGTCACACTGTATGAGGCAAAACAAAACCTGTTTGGGCTGGTTTAGACTCTGCATGTGTGTGTACTGGCCAGAAATGTATCTATATGTGTCTGTGTGTGACGGGATGTGAGTGCGGCTGCGTGTGAGATTATATATTGTATATGTACACATACAGTGCGCCTGTGTATGCGCCTATGTGTATATAAAAGAGAAACACTGAGTGTATGAGGGTGCACATATGACTGTGTGTGTTTGCTGCAGTGTCTGGTGACATCTGCTGCGTTGTTGGCTGAGAGCGGCGCGCAGCGGGCTGCAGGAGCCTCAGACTAAGGAGATGAAAGCTGAGGTCACAACCTGGACCAGTGGGACAAGACACACTCACTCACACAACACACAAATACAAAGTCACACATGCAAACATAAAGACATACACACAGACTGTATGCACATGGCACGCGCACACGCACATGCACATGAGCGCACGCACTCACACACACACACACACACACACACACACACACACACACAGCAGACATATGTCCCTCACACACACACAGCATGCAGAGGGCAATACAACAACACAAGGACGGGAGATGTAAGAATAAACAGGGCAAAGATAAAACAGTTAAGCAGACAAAACAATATGAAGAGAGACTAAATACAAAGCCCCACACACACACACACACACACACACACACACACACACACACACACACACACACACACACAGTATGAAAAAGATGATGCAAGCACAGAAAGCAAAGCCCCGCATCATCAGGGGCAACAGTTTAATCAGTTTAATTAACAAACACATGCATGTATGCATGTAAGCAAAAATACACACACACACACACACACACACACACACACACACACACACACACACACAGATAGAAGATATGGTGTGTGCCAAGAGATAGTGTGCCAAAAGCTGTACAGAGCAGAGTGTGCCTGTGTGAGTATGAGTGCATGTGTGGGCTAGAAGACACGTATGAATAGATACATATATTAAAATTATAGCTACAAATAGGGAAATACTGATCTAAATGTAGATTTAAAAAAAATATTAGACAATATTGGGGATGCACCAATTGTGAAATTCCAGGCTGATCCCAACATTTAAAATAACAATTTGGCTGATACTAATGTTTTTTGTTGATGTTTATTTTGCTTTTGTTATTTATTTTGCCTTTATGAAAGAGAAACAAGGAAATCTTCATTACAAAAAAATTATCTGTTTCAAAGTCATAAAGCACAAATTTAATCATACATATTTATGAAACCTTGAAAATAACCTTCAGTCGCATGAAAAACATTTTAAAGAGTGCTTCAAAAGCCGTTTTATTGAATTCAATATGTCATAATTCCCTCTCTAAAATCTACTTTATAATTCTTTGAAAACACTAACAAATGTCTCCCTCTAACAGCTCTTATTATTCAAGTTTATCAAACTTCCCTCTACAAGATTACATATGAACACATCATGAGGATGTTATAATTTCCTTTTCCTAATACCCATTTTAACTGAACAGAGCTTCAACGTGTCATGATATAAATGCAACCTCCATCAGCAGTTTTTTCCTGCAACCAGCCACCAGCTAACAGCTAACGTTAACCCGCTCTCCTCCCACCGATGTCAACATGGATTCATTGTTTAAACTGTAGCGTTGTCAGGGTAAAAAAGGAGTGCATCATCTAATGTGTCAATAGCGCGTTATCCCAAATTCGTCTAAGGGAAAATAGAATATGTTTTGGGGAAAAACAGAGAACTTCCTCGGGATGAAAGGAGGCCATAAGTCTTGAGCCCTTATTTTTCGCCTGCGCATCACTGATGTGACAAAGGGAAAAACATTAGCCACTGCCATCAGTAAATGTCATCTTATCTATCAGGTAGGCCAATGATAGTCAACAAGGCGAATATCGGCTGATACTGAGAAATCGGTGCATCCCTCGTAATCAGATTAAATGCCAAAACACGAAAATCCTGGTCATTTGTTTTGTCTTTGTATTTACATTGGATTGTGTTATTTATACAAAAATACTTGTGCTCTCTCTCTCTCACACACACACACACACACTCAATAACGAACACAAATACAGTCTCCCAAATGGACACCACCCCACACACGCTCAGACACAGATATGGTACCACACAAATACAACACCGGCACAGAGACGTAGTTAGGGACACACACACACACCTCATGGTGGTGGTAGCAGTTAGTCAGCAGACTAGCCATGTGACGGGGTGGCGTGGTGTGGATTAGGGGGCCAGTAAGCCTATTAGGGCGACAGGAGGGACCACCCGGCCTCCACAGCCACCTACAACCCACAAACACACACACACACACACACACACACACAGCGCACCCTAACGCATAACTGACTGGACACACACACAAAAACATAGTTCGCCAGACACAGGTGCAGTTTCTCACTAACGACACCAACACACACATAGAGACACACAGCAAGATACAGACACACACTTTTTTCTTTGCTGGGAGCTTAATTCTGTAGAGTAATTTGCTCTACATTGTGTGTGTCTTCATTTTCTTATTCAGCCCATAATACTGTGTGTGCTCCAATGAACAAAAATAATACATTTTAGCTGCGAAGTGGCAGAAAATGGCAGCATTTAGAGTTGTAATAGCTATGTGTGTGTGTGTCTCCAGTGTGAGCTTACTGTGTGGTTGTGTGTATGTGCCCGCGTGGGGAGGGGTCCAGGCATGGGGGGTAATCACCAGCATCTGTTGCCTCTCCTCAGGGCGATTAATTAGATTAAATTAATTTGGAAAGCGTGTGTGAATGTGTGATCCCATACTAAGAATCCCCCCGCCTCCCTACAGTGACACACACACACACACACACACACACACACACACACACACACACACACACTAATTTACATCCTTCCAGGTTCTAACTATAAAGCATATATTATTCAAAATTAGCACCATGAGCACACATGAACAACACACACGCTCTTCTTCCTAACACAATAAATTAGGCCTTTTGAGTTCCCCAAACTATTTAAGAAATGGGAAACGAGCAAAGGTGAAAACTTTGGAGACACATGCGTGCACACGAGCGCAAATTAATCCCAATTTGTCGGCCTCGGCACGGGAGAAACTTTTGGGATTTCATACTTCATACCAGCTTTTGTCACCTTTGCGTGAATAGCCAAGGGCTGAAATAATTGTGTTTTTCTTCCCCGAGGCCCAGTCAGCGCTCACAAGCCACTGGCCTACGTAATGTGTTCCAGACAGAGAGAGGGGAGGGAGGGGGGCAATATACACACCATGGGTACAATACAGAGAGAGGGTGTGTGTGTGTGTGTGTGTGTGTGTGTGTGTGCGTATAGGTGATGGAGGTAGGCTGGCCTGTGTGAGTGTGAGTGGTTGGGTGTCATGGTTTTTCATCTTGTGCGTGGTGAGATGACTATGTGTCGGTGTGTGACTGTATGAGTGTGCGAGAGTGGGAGGAATGTGGCGTGGAAATGGCCTTAATGGAGTTGGATGTGGTCCACAATAGACAGGACATCACCTCAGAGAGAGGACTGAGAGGAAGAAAGGGACAGAGAAGAGAAAAGAAAGCAGGAGCAACATGGCCGAAGGAGTGATACAAACATTACTAAAAACCATGATTTAAAGAAAAAAAAAAAGAAATTCCTCATTACACTGTATTTCCTTGTATAAGTCAAAGTCTTTAGACACTACTTTAACCCTTTGACACGAGCAAATTGGCTTGATTTCTTTCAAAAACATGGAACAACGGCAGTGAGCAACTAAACTTTCCTCTAAATTAGAAAGATAAAAAATGAAAAACGTTTTCTAAAAATAAAGTGAAAATCAAAAAAAAAAAATAAAAGAAAGAAAATGCTCTGAAAAAGTGCTTAAAATAATTAATAACAATTTTGTAAAATAATTTCAAAAATATTGTTATGATAATGATAAATACAGTTTTTGGGACATTTTTGTCCTAGCTTTTCTAAAAATAATTTTCCAGATCTACTAATTTCTTACAATTTACCGGAAAAGTTCTTATGAAGTTGCTTATTGTCTTTTTTTCAATGTTTTGAAATCTGAGAAAACCTATTTTAAATACTTGTGAGAGCGTCTGAACGCAGCACAAGAAAAAGGATGTCGTTCCAGGTTTCAAGGGGTTAAAGCAGACCCTTGTTCACAGACCCTACCTTTGGCTGTCAAACATTTTATTTAATTAAAAACTAAAGAAGGTTAGTATTCGCCAGGTTATTTCACATTTTTGTATGAGCGTGTGGCAAATGTTTCCCCCTAAATGCGTCGAAAAAACACATTCATCCTAAATGCAATGATTGTGTCAATTTAAAGTATTTAAAGAGGCGGTTAAAATCCGTGAGTGGCAATTTCAAAACCGATATTTAAAATGAGGAAACATGCAGGAGACAGGCTGTCAAACAGTGTAAGCAGCGATTTGGCAGAGCAGCCGTAGATTTGGAAATTCCTTCTTTTCTGAGTGACATTGATGTAATGTGAGCGAAAAAAGGTGAAGTGTGACTTGGAGGAAGGAAGATGGGGGGGGGGGCGCAGGGAGAGTGGGCCTGAAGTGAGTATCACTGTATATTCAATGTATTCAGACATGATAGCTGCTCACTTTAAATACAACAGTCCTGTGTGTGCGTGTGTGTGCGCGTGTGTGTGTGGGTCTGTGCGTTATTTAAATCCTCCCTCAAAGCTTTGAAGATGAGGGAAGTTGGTCTACCATCTCCAGCTTTAGTTGATATGCAAACGCAAAGAGAATACACACAGATATACATACACACATTAACCCCCCACTGCACATACACACACACAAAAGAGCCTGTCAGCACAATGCCTTCAAATATAGCCGTCCAATCTTTTGACTCTCAATTTGCCCACCTTTTTGATAATACGCGCCTATTTGAAAAAGGGTGAAAGGCAAGGGTAGCATGCAATTTAGAGATACTACTGTGTAGCCATTTTCAGCCTGCCACCTCTCTCTCTCTCTCTCTCTCCATCGCTTTCTCTTCTCCGCTCACTCTCTCTCTCCATCTTTTGATTATGCGATTCGCCTTGGCAGACGAACAAATAGAGGAGAGAAAAAGGTAGTGTTTGACACTGCCATTTTCAATGACAAAATACAATCAAACCGGGGCCAGTAATTCGACTGGGAGGGATTAGCCTAGTGCGAGGTTGGGCCCCCAGATTAAGACGAAGCCACAGCGCGGGGATCTTGAATTTCATCATCTCCGGCGCTCGGGCACAATGGCGTATTCTTCCCCTTTCTCCTCCGCCGTCTGATGAGGGGTCAGGAGAACTCACCTCTCCTCTTCTTCTGTTCCTCCTGCTCAGAGCAGCACTCAGTGCCGCATTCATTCATCGTGCCTGACTTTATATTAGCTTAGATACCTGAAAGGTGGGGGTGGTGTGTGAGCAAGGGGGGGGTCAAAGCTGTCTATACACTCATGCATGCACACCGGGTCAGAATATGATCAGAAATGTACAAACATCTTACATGTTTGAATAACGTTGTACTTTACTCACACGTGTTTCAACAGAGACATACAGGCACATGCAGCCACACAAAGATTCATTTCCTACTGACACACAAACACAAACACTCAGGTCACATAAGGGGGCGATCCAGCAGATTTATCTGTGGATGTTTGAAAAATGTTTGTCACAGATCTTAGGGTAGACTGCCCTCTTGTGGCCAGTTTATATAGCTCCTAAATTTCTGCTCATCTGCTCTGTTAATGATGAGAAAACAGGAGCCAGCTGCACAATTAAAAGCATAATTGCATGTCTTAAATTAAAAAGCACACTGCACTTTGTCTAATGTCTAAAACATTCAGTTTAGTAAATAATATGAATTTTCACTTTTTTCACTGAAAATATGTAATATATGTGAAGGTGAGAATTACTTGAGCATGATGCAGCTCCTTTGCAAACCAACCTTCATATGTACTTCTTTCTGTCTGTCTCATATAGGAAGTAACAGTGAGTATTCTGCGATTCAACATGTGTAAGTCACAGCAGAGCACCAATCAGCAGCACTGCAGTACCAGACAAACAAGGAAGCATCTGAGTTTTGTTTCTTTTACATGCTGTAAAAGCTTACAATACACATGAACTTTCTGTGGAGATATCCTTAAGCAAGCATTCGAATACAATATTAAAAAGGACAAAATAACACACTTTTGTCTCAGATTATTTCGTACTTGTGGATGAAGCTACATGTTGTCCTCTAGTGTAATGATGTGTTTTTTGGGGTTTTTTTTCCAAAAGCTGCCATCTTCTCTGAATAAATCTGACTCATGCTTCCCTGGCTTCAACATTTAGCTTAAAAAAGCCTGAATCAAACAACACTGATCAGCTGTTAGATTTTAACATTATAAAATCAACAACAAAGAGATCGGGACTAGGGTTGAAACTAGCGAATATTTTCATTATCAGTTTACCATTATTTCCATTATTTTCCTTAATCATTTGGTCTATAAAATGCAATAAAAAGAAAATAGTAAAATAAGGCCATCCAAGTTTCTGAAAGTCTAGAGGGATGTCTTTAAATGTTTGGTACCCTTAGTCCAAAGCCCAATAATATTCTGTTTAATATAAAACACAGAAATCAGAAAAGCAAAAAAGACTTTTTAAATTTTTTTTTGCCATTTTTGCATGAAAAACTACTCACACAATTAATCAATTATCACAATAGTTGGCACAACTCAGAGCTACAGTCCTGACAACCACTTGTAAAACTACAAGAACAAATGAAAAATAGCTGCTGATATGTGGGTTTTTACCAAGATTGTAGAGTTTTGGGAGGACAAATGTAATGTCTTTTAAATTTAAATTAAAAAAATAAAAAATAGATTGAAAATGTCTATGCTCTCTGTTTGCAGAACCTAGAGGTCGTATGGAGTTTGTCAAAAGAGCCCTTATGTATGCAGCTCCATATGTGTGCACACTTCAGCAGAATGACTTAAAGCTGCACCACTTAAAATAGATTTTTAATCTCAAGAGGTTTTTCTGGGTAAATAAAGGTTTAATTAAATAAAAAATTAAGTAATTAAATGACCAAACTTTTTTTAAAAAAAAAAGTGTATTTATAAAAAAAATTTAAAAATCTAAACCAAGCATACTGTGCACGTGCGCCCTTCCTATGTATTATTTATAAAACTGCTCCAATGTCCTAAACCCCCGAAAAAGCATTTTCTAAATAAACAAATAAAAACATAAATCACACCATTTCCCTTTCTCTCACAGTGCCTTTGCCATCTTTTCATCATAACTCCCACTGCCTCGGTGTATGTAAGTATAAGGTTGCTTTCTCCCTCCCTCCCCTCTGTCCTCCCTCCCTCCTCCGTGCTCTCCATTCCTGCTGTCAGGGGGCTGGTGTGGCTTTGATCTTTCTGTCATTAGTCAGGTATGCAGAGACACAGGCAAACCCACAAACTTGTCTTTTTCTCTCTCTTTCTTGCTCTCTTTTCGCTCTCTCCCACGCTCTGGCCGGAGAACACCGGCTGACCTGCTTGTCTTCTCTGCTTTCTATCAAAGAGAGAAAGGTAGAGCTGTTTCTGCTGTCGTGCCTTTGAGCTTGACGTATACCAAAAGTGACAGTGGCAAAGCACTCAGCCAGCTCTACTTCTTTTTTTTTACCTACATACTTAAAAAAAGGGGGGTTGAGGAGTCTCAGAGGTCTATCCCTGTTGATCACTTGCGATGCCCCCCCTCTCTCAGAAGTCAAAAAGTTTACACATCAGAGCATTTTGGAAGTTGGCACTAGCTTTAAGTATTCATTAAAGATTTATTTGCCCATCTTAGTGACTCTCATAACTTTAAAATGTTTAAGATTAATTCCTGATAAAGTACTTTATCTCTCACATAACGGCTCATGTTTCCTTAAAATGAAGCAAATCTGTTTCTAAAATGTGAAATAGCATTACCCTCACAAACGCTCCGTAAAAGACTTCCATGTCAGCAAAAACAAAGTCAGAGCAGAGTAACTTTTTTCTTCAGCTGGTGAATAACATTCTTCACCTCTTACTATTACAGCAGTTTTGGCAGCACATGTCGAGGCCTGTGTTTCTCAGAAATACAAAACGGGCATAACATACAACAGTTAAATGAAACGCCCTTAAGAGTTTGTTAGTGGTCTTTCAAACTGGCTTCTTCAAAACCTTGACCAACACAATCAAATGTGAGCACCAAACAGAGACACTCTAACACTTCAAAAGCTTGCACTGAAAGCTTTTCCTGCTATCTGTGTCAGTGCATATCCTGCAGGATGGCTCCTCCTTCAACAACACAACCAGAACAGGCACCTGTGACAACATAGACCCACCATGTTGAAGTGAATCCCTACTTGATCAAAAGGCACTGCTCTATCACAGATCTTCCCCTCTGATCCCACAGAGCAAAAATAATTACAATTAATTACTACAATTAGTAGAATTACACAGAGAGATGCTGTAATGATCTCTTCAAATATAACTGAGCACAAATTGAATCCAAAGCAGACAATATATCTTTAAAGTTACAGTTGGAAACTTTTATCCAAAAAAAAATACATTTTATATAGTTTGTAAAACTGTCACTATATTCACACAGCATTAAATGAGAAAGGCTTTTTTTAGAGCCTGTAAAAAAAAAAAACCCAAAAAACAAAAAAAAACTGTCTTCTTCCTGCTCTGTGGCCTTACAGTATGCGACAAATACAACCAATCAGAGCCGAGGAGTCTCAAACACAGCTGTCAGTCAAACACCGCTCATTAGCTGGAGTCAAACTGTCGAATTGGACAGTGCTGAACATATGTGAATCAAGATTCTGTAACTGCAGCTTCATTGCTTTCTAACTGCAAAATGAAAAACTTCATGACTTGGCTGTCATATAGGATACATGTTAAACGGGAGTACTGAGCACCGCCCACCAGCCAGACAAACTTCCTCATTTTACAGCAAAACAGTGTGCTAAATTATGTTTGTGAAAACATTTTAGGTGAGAAAGACATGTTAAACAATCTTGATTAACTTTTAATCAGCGCTGCTTTTTTTGACCAGAGTCCATGGAGAGATTGACATGATTTACAGCTGCATTAGAGACTCCTCAGTTTTGACCAGTTGTTGCTCACTGCGCCGCAGTCTGATTCTATTCTGCACTGCCACAGAGAGCATTTTTTCTCTCAAGGCTAAAATACGTGTAAACGCAAAGACCTTATTTATTCAACATGTCTGTATTACTTAGACATGGGCTCCAGTAGATGTAGTAGAAAAACACAGCAAATCATTTGTGAACAGCAAGTTTCCAGTTTCCCGGTCACTGGTATACAGTCTCCTCTCTTCTCCCTTTCCCTTTGTTCCCTTCCCTTTTCCCTCAATCCATCCCTCCCATTTTCCCAAATTGCTCAATCAATTCGTCTTTTTTCTCCTTCCCTGTTTTTGAGTCCTAGTTTTCATGTAATACTGCAAAGCATGCGATGACCCTTGCCTTTGCTTTAAAAAAATGATGTGAACATTATTATAAAATCCAAGAAAAGGGTGGAAAAATCACTATTGCATTATGAAAATGACTTCAAACGCATTCATAAATTTGTAAATAAATGGATATATAACGGATGAGAACCCTTGTTGGTAGTTAAGTGAACTCAGTATTACACAAGCACACCTGAGGTTTGTGGCCTCAGGATGTGGCCTGAAAAAGACATTGACAAAAGCTTATAGAAATTCAGGCTGTTACTATGATAAACACACAAATACACACACACACACACACACACACACACACACCTGTGCTAAACTGTCTTTGTGGTAATACATGTATGCCAACATGCTGTAAGTCAGCACTGTGGTTTAATCTGAGAGCTTCCATCCACACTGACAGAAGCATGTAATAGCACAGCTTGACCACATGGTGGCAGTAACTGTATATGTAATCCAAAAAACATTTACCTAGAGAATAGCTGATAATGAGGAAATTTGTTTGTCTAGTTTAAAGTTGTCATCACTAGTCATTGCAAACGACCCTGCTTGTGCATTTTAGCTAGGCACCCAATCATACAGTACCGTACCCCTTAATAAGGTTAAAGAAAATACAAAAACAACAATGGTACTCACATTTTCAATGACAAACGTCCACTCTTTGTCTTCAAACTCCTCTGCATGGGGGTCCTACAAGAGAAACAGACAAAACAATGCTTAAATACACAATAAATAATATATTAGAGCCGACTACAATGGCTTTTTGATCCAGCATTAAAACTACACATCAGAAACAATTATGAAACATCACACAACATATCTTGAGCAAAAGTCAATTACTCAACCATGAAGCAAATCATGTATTTAACTGGAGATTTTCATTTTGGTCATAACTGTGTCAAAGGACCTACAACACAAGAGCTCTGACACAGAAAACTGCAGTTTATGATTGACAGCTCTGCCAACACTCTTTCTATTCTCACTCCATTCACCCACTGACCCGGTCTGTCGGTCCTCCTTCCTGTCTCACTCATGTGTCAAATGTCTTGAATGAATGTGATAACTTTTAATCGAATGATAATGAGCTACTGAGTATCTGTCTGGTTGTGACAACCATCTGTGAACTGTGTATGTGGACTCAGTTGCCACTTTATTCGGTACACGTGGCTAAAATGAATGCAGTCTAACTGAACAGTCCTTTAAATCCTACCTGCTTCATGTAGGTTATAATGTTATAATGTTGAGTTTTAGAGAGGGGTGTTTTCGAGGCTGCAGTTTGCGGTGCTGCTATTCCATTATACTGACAGATGTTTATATTCTGTCATAAATAACCACGTATATCAATAAAACTGGGCCAAACAGCAAAAAGACTTCTCTGTATAATACAATACGGTTCAACAGCAACACAAAATGAATCATACAAAATGATACACCTGTATCAACACCCTGCTAACACTTTCAACAAAACATTACATCTTTCATGAATGCAGGATTTATTGCAGGAATGTTTTGTTAGATGGCATTCGTTTTAGCAAGCTGTACCTACCACTGGAAATTAACTGTATTTCTGTATACACTCAAATGATTTCTCTTAATGTGAAATCAGGAAGGTAAAACACAACACTAGAACACCAAACATCCATAAATCATGACACGAGAACACAAAAAAATACAAACTATACATGTTTCTGACTCTGTCTTTTTGTCTGTCTGGTCCACTTTGCCTCTCTGATATAGTCTACTTATGTCTCTGTCTTGCCTCATGTCCTGCCTGTCTAGCTCGCTGTGAGGTGATGAGAGGAGACCGTAATGGAGGCAGCAAGACAGCAGGAAGCTCTGTGTTACTGAGCTGGCACAGATGACCTTCACTGCCCTTCAGGAGCACATACAGAGGCACAGATACATGCAACCACAAATTACTGCTGGACACACAAATATATGCAGATCTATCCTATTCACACACACACGCTTATTCACACAAACAATGCACGTTTAATCCTGCACTAAAGCAAAAATACGCACAACGCACTGCTGAGACAATGAAAAACAATGAATCATTTATTTGCGCAACACGAAAATTATAGTTTAATAGTTGGTGAAGTAATTTATCAGGTTAAAATCTAAATTTAGCTTAATATAGCTGCATTTCTCTGACTCATTTTATTAAAAATCAGATACAATGGGGATAAACATTAAAATAGCTCTTCTGATACATCAGGTAATATGAGACAGACGTAACTGTAACTGTTGCTCACACGACTGCGCTTACTTTTTGCCTTTCAAAGACAAAATGATTAATCAATAAAATCAATATTGAGTACAATCGTTTGTTGCAGCCACAGTACTACACCTACACACACAAGCAAACACATGCACCGGCGCTCCCTTCTGTCTGCCTGCGCCTCTGACACACCCCAGGAAATCAATATTCCTGCAGTCTGGCACAATAGTCAAACACAACACCCACATGGACACAAACACACACAGCCAGTCATACAGCTGCCTCATCCTTCCTTTATTTCACAGCAACATAAACTGATTCTAAAAGCCAACAGAGTCCAACATTATCAGCCATCTCAGTTTATCCTCAGTTTATAGTGTTATCTGCAGTGTTTAGTGATTTTGGTAAACATCAGCTACAGATCAGTGACAGTATACAACCCTGATTTGACCTATTGTCATTGCTAAAATGTTTTAAAATTAACACGGTTATATTAAACTCTTTTGCAAGTTTGTAAAATGCAGATGAGAAAAAACATCTTAAGCCAAACATGCAGAGTTTTACTGAGTACTGGCTGGTACTAAGTGCATACTCTGCTATCTGAACATCTCTCTTCTGATTGATTTTGCCTGCAAAATGAGCAGTCAGATTGCTACCCGGTAAAGTTACATATTAATTTCAGTATTTTTTTGCCGTCTATAAAGTTCAGCTCAGGCTGCATGCTGATGTACATCTCCCTGAGGTACAGGCTGCAATACTGCTGAGCTCAGCTGTTTTCACTGCAGAACTTCAGGCCAGACATGGGTATGAGAGCATCTCTAAATCACTCTTACCGTTTACTTTAACCTTCAGTCGACATACTGCAGAGATATCTCAACTGTGAGTTGGACTTCTGCAGATTTAGGACAAAATTAAGCAGTCTTTTTTTTAATTGAATGGACAACTTAAGCAATTTAGTATTGCACATAAAGTTGGGTGACTCGAGAGACAGATGGTCAAAATCGTTGCAGCAGAGGTTGTTTATATATCCTTACTTTTTGTTCCTCCTATGGCTCAAGCTCTGAAAACTCTGGAATCTAAATTTGATGCAACCATCATATTTTGCTCACTGTCTGGTAAATGCTATAAATTCCAAAATCCATGTTTTGCTGACTTTGCATCATGCATTTATTGTTTTGTCTTATCAGGGCCACAAAATACATTTTACAGCAATCTTAACAGGATGATGAGGAGGGATAAACAATAGTACTAGCATGTCATCAGTATTGGCAGGTAACGGCTTTAAAATGAAGTATCAGCATTGGTCTGAATTAAATATTACTACTGACATGACAGGCTGATATAATGACCTTTTAATTAATGCGACATTAATTAGTTGAAATGGGTCATATTTACCCTGGTTTTCACTACTGATAGGACTGTCTCAGAGAGAGCATCCTCCAAGCCTGTTAAAGTGGGACGAATTTTTACAGTTTTGCTTAAAATTTGATACATAAAAATAAATATAGTATGTTTTGGATGTAAAGTAAGGTTAATTACTTTTCTTGTTTTGCCCAGAAAATGTGTACATTTTCAAAAGCACTGTATTGTGTTGTCTGCCGCCAGTCTGCCACCATGATAAGAGGAGGCGTAATATGTTAATTCCACTTCCAGTTTAGGTGGAAAAAACACATGTGTATATATCATTAACAGCAATCGGCTAAAATGAGTTAGAAAGTATTAGCATATCTGATATTGGCAAAAATCCATTATCCTGGATTCCTGAGTTTCTTTGTGAAGAGTGAACTGTCTTTTATCTGCAAAACTGGTGGAGTTTCATTTAAAAATGAATCCCTTTTTGTATGAAACCCACGGAAAAATTCACCCCAGCTTTACAACTCTATGACACTATAACTCAGCAGGGCCGAGTTTGTCTCCCAGTGATCGGATATCCCCTATTTTTCACTGTAGCAGCTGTAGTGTTAGAACACTGTCCAACAAAGATGCCAAGCTTTTAGGCAGCAGAGGCAATGCTATTTGGTTTGTGGCTTTATTAAACTGATGCCTGTGAACTGTGCCCTCAGTTGCCTTGCTTTGTGTCTCATTACAAAAAGTGCTTTATTACTTCCTCTGGGACAGGAAGTGGAAATGAGCCCAGAATAGAGGAACACTATCATGTACAGCAGTGCCAGACAAGCAAAGGCCTTGAAAACTCAGTCAATGCCCATGAAGTTGGTCTTTTTTTCCCTTTGAACTTCAACAAGACATCCCAATGTGACCTTTTCAGTGAAAAAGCAACACAAAACAGAGGCAGGTACATAGATATTTGTGGCAGGAGGTCTAGTAAAGAGACAGAGAGGTAACAAGACACTGAGCTCTGAGCTAGCCTGTCAGCACAGAGGCCAAGCATGTTTAAGTAAGCCAGCCATGGTGACAGATACTGTCTGTACAGCTGTTTCATTTACACACAAAACTATACTACTTACTATACATATATCAAGACCTTCTGGTCACAAAAAAATAAAATTAACCTTTTATGCACAAAAACACTGAGCACTGAATTCTAATCTATACTTCATATAATTCATCTCACTGATAATTGTGGAGTATTTATATGACTAAAAAAAACAAACAATTTTTTCTGACATTAAACATCTCAAAAATAGAAGTCAACACATTTTTGAGGTGAGGTGAGAGAGGGCTAGTCACTTGCATAAACATGCTCCATAAACAACCCTAGTCCGTCTTAAATATAGATATACTTGTCTGGGTGTATATTAAAAATCTGTTGTTTACCTTAAAAAGAGTGACGGTGATCTCGATGTTTTCTGGTACAGGCCACACAACCACTCCTCTGTAGGGATTTTTGATGCCAGGCTGCCAGCTGTGGGACTGCACAGAGACAAAAGAATAAATATTTTTTTTGTCTGTTACATTGTTTATTTGTATTGTTTGAGAACGCCAATAATCAAATACAAACCTTGGAGGATTTCCGCCGACTCCTGCGTGTCCAAACCACCACCAGTTTGTCTGGTTGCCTGTGAGGAAGAAGAGAAAAGACAAATAAGTAAAAGTGACAAAAGGTTTTAAATTCATCAGTCCATCTATCTTTGTTTCCATCTACCTACACATCAAAATGTTAAGACCGTCAGTCCAATTGATCAGCTTACTTCTTATTGCCTGAAGTTTTAAAACCCTGTTAAGCCTTCTGCTGTACACACACACACACACCAACAACAACGCGCACACACACCTGCACAGTCACACATGGTATGAATAAATCATGAGACACAGCTAAACCCTGGCTTTGTCTCTGTGGACTGCGGCATACACAACAGGACACACACGCACACCCGAGGTTAGTGTGACAGGAAAAAAACTGAAGGTGGCTGAGAGTTACGACAACCTAACCCAGTCCAGGTCAGTCACACTGCACTGACAACTGACAGGAGACAAAGTGTAATCCAACTGTCAAAAATGAATCCAAAGTACGAATGAGATGTGAACAGGCAACATGTAGGGATGGGGATAGATATCGATTCTATTGAGGACCCGGTTCTGCTTTTTTCAAATCACAAAAAATCAATAACGTTTGAGCATACTGCTGTTAAGTCCCGCAGGTCATATAACATAACATTACATCTCGAGTCGAGTCACATCACATTAATCCAATCACTGGTCCGCATACATCGATTGTCTTCATCATCATCCACTCACAGCAGCAGAGGTGAGCACATCCAAACTTTGTAGCAAATCCCGCCAGTAAAAGATAGAAATCTATTGTTGAAAACCAAGTTGAAAGCAGCAGGATAAGAGCTAGTTAGCTAAATAAACAAGGCTGGATAAGGTTTTACTGTGATGTATTCAAGGTTGGCTCAGTAAAATGATCATTAGGCAAAAGTAAATAAAACATCATCATGATGTGTTCAAATGTAACATCAAGAAAAGGAAAACATTTTGACAAGAACCTTAAATAGTACAGTTGTTTGAGTGAGGAATTTGTTTTCCCAGCAATATAAAATGGATAGTAGAGGTGGAATTACAACCTGTTTAATGTCTTATCCTGAGCTTTAATTAGCTTCTAATACATAATTAAAACTACTGATGCCTAAAGTAAATATTCAAATTAAAATAAAATAATTTATTTCCTAATCACTAAAAATATGGCTGAAAGTGACAGTAGACATTAACCAATTCTTAAGTGTGAAAATGAAATAATTCTGAAACATAAACACATAATTTTCTTCAATATTCAGGACATTTCATCCAATTAAAAGCAATAAAAACAAAGCCAGTTCTCTTAAAAATATACTGTTGCCTTGTCTTTCCACCAAATAATAGAAAAGTATCAATAGTAGTATCTATAAAGACTGGGACTGTTAAGCAGTCTGTATAATGGTATCAATATCAAGAAAAATTAACAGGCGTTAAAGACAGATTATCTGCATTAGGACGCTCATCAAGTTTTAAGGTGTAAATCTTTGCTATATATCAGAGTCTATATGTGTGATGTGAATACTAGAGACATGGGTCTCCTGAAAAGAGTATGGTTTTGCATAGTATACATCATCTAAGAGTGTGTACAGTGCAAATGTGCAGCGGTCATGGTCCTCCCTGCTGCAATATCAGCAAATCCATCAGGATAAAGCAAGTAAGTAACTTTAAATAACTCCTGATTTAAAAGTAATCAACTGTAAATATAAAGACGCACTGAGGGCCAATGTTCTCACAGAGCATTAGCCGACTTTCCCACACACACACACCCACACACACACACACACACACACACACACACACACTAAATATAAACCTGCAAAGAGCAGCTTAATAAATTTCAACTGACATGCTACTTTGCCATGATGTGAAAATAACACTGACAAATTGTGAACTGTAAAAAGCTCTCCCTTATACACACTATATATCATATTATGTACACTTATAGTCATTCTAAGAATTCACTTAAAAAAGCTGCCAAAGCAGTTTGCTGGCTGCCAGGCTGACAAGTCAGGACCTGTTTGCCTGTCACTCCTGGTACATATTGTAAAAATGTGTGTGTTGTGCAGTTCTGCAGCTGAAATGTTTAATGTCTATTAGGGCTGGGCAATATGGAAAAGTCTTATCACAATAATTTTTTTCATATCAGTCAATATCGATATATATCACAATATAAATCAAATCACTATTTCTGTCAAGCTTAAATGTTCCCTTTGACTCTTAAGTGAGATATGAAGATATCATAATCAGTGATGCACAATAATGATTATTTCAACCGATACCGATATACTGATAATATCCAGCTTCTCGTGGCCAATAAGATACTGATAACTGATAACTTCTTTTTGTTTGTTTTTCATTACCTGAGGGTATGAAAGGCTGAGATGTGGTGAGTACAGATTAATTTAATTTTTGCATTTTCATAAAAAAAAACAAAAAAATGAAAAAAGCTGGAAAGTAGCCTTTTTTTAAAAAAAAAAAAAAAAAAAGTAAATCAATTTCATCTTTTTATGTTTTGGAGCTGACATTCAAAGACTCCAGCGGACACACCAGCAGAGACACTGGCAGAGAATGAGAGCAGAGCAGACAATCGGAGACACGGGCGGTGAATGAGAGTGAGCGGACATTCGGAGACACCGCTGGAGAATGAGAGCGGAGCAGACATTGCTGGAATGCATTCTACCGACTACATCTCAATCTTGGAAATGTTATATCACAATTGATATCGTTAGCATTTTATTGCCCAGCCCTAATGTCTATATTAAAAAATACCTCTTAACAGTCACTTTTATTCTTTAACACAAATATTTATATTTTGATAGGGATACCCTGGAACAGTATTAGCCTGATGATCACTTTAATAAGCAGTTTGGACATAGACTATGTCATGAACGAAGCTGTCAGGACCTGATCCTGGTTTAACTTGAGAAAGTGCCTTCATAAAAATACATCAGCACACCAAATCCTAGTATATAGGTCAGACCAAGCTTTGTCTTAAACTCATAGAGAACTGTTTATCAAAAGGAGAATCTATGTTAAAGTCATTTTTTTCACAAGTATCCTCCCCGTGCTCTTGAGCTCTCCTGCTTCAGCCCCCAAGCTGAAGCTCTGCTACTGCGCCTGACCTCTGACCTCACAATGGAGAAAAGAAAGGGAACAAACTGCCCTACAGGGATCAATTAAAATCACTTTATACTGTTCTGCTATTGGGCTGTTAGAGCATGACCAATAAATCGTCAAGGCCAATATTACCTTATAACACGTATGATGGGACTGGCATTAGACTATAAATAGTAAGTGAGACAGCGATATGGTTCAGGTCATTTAGAAACAGTTGGTCTCATTCATGAAACATTAGCTGAGCATATTTGTGTGTAAACTGTTCGCAGAAGGAACGAGCGTATGAGGGATTGCAGTTTTGCGAAATATGGCCTCTTTTGCCATATCGCCTGATATGCCAACTCATGCAAGCAAAAACCTTTTTTTGCAATAAATCAGAGTTTTTTCAAATGTGACATGTTTCTATTAGATGTATTTCATACATCGCAATTTCAATTTGCGCAAGGTGACGGTTAATGGAAAACCGCCTTATATCTGTGTCAATAATTCCGTATCAATAGGTTTTTGATAGAGCTGTTTGTATGCACATACTCCAGAGTTAAGCATAGCAAGCACAACACTATGTACACTTTATGTGTATGAGCTCTTATGTCAAAGATTCTTGCAAAACAACAGCAAAGCAGCCATGCTAGGAGGAAAATGACTCCGGACGAAAGAAGAAAACAGAGAAACAGGGAGGGAATAAGAGAGGATGGGTGAGAGGGAAAAGAGAGGAGAGGAGAAGAGAGAGGGAGAATGACAGGCAACAATTTCAGCCTTGAGGAGAGCCCTCACATAGAGAGGCTATTGTCCGACAACACAGGCCATATCAGAGAGCATGCAGACACACTCTAAATATCACCCCCTTATTTGTCCCTTTGTGCTGTACATGCTGTGCTATGAGAAAAATGTAAACCATTTGTCTGCAGGCTAAATGACTTCTTCACACTTTGTATTCGGATTCAACCTCAGGCCTGCATGTTTGTAGGAATCAGTGAGCCATCAGAAAGGAATGACACAACAGAAGAAACAAACGTAATGAAGACGGGCACAGAGAGCCTGAAGAAAAACACTGAACATTTCATCATGGCGCATGTTCAGCAGCTCACTCATACAAAGAGCTATTTTAACAGTATTCAGTTTACAGTATTATGATGTTAGGAAAGGAGATAAAGGGGATTTATTGAACATTTGGCAAAATTATGTTTCTTTTTAAAAAACTGGTAGTGCATTTTTTGAACTATACTCAATTGGTTTCCCTTCATTTTACTGGATGGATTTACTGGACGTAGAAAAAACAAAGTCTTTGTACCAGTGAGTGTGAGCTCTTCTTGCATCAAATGACATATTTACCCTGATTACCTCACTATGATGCTCTCTGTAGAACAAACAAACTTCTTTAACTCTACGCAGATGGGTAAAAGAAAGGGAAAAAAGAACTGTCAAAAGTTCATATACGAGAAATAATGAATAAAGAAAGTAAGAGAACATGAAAAATTAGAGATACGATGAAAAAGAGCTAAAATATAAACACACAAATCTGTAATAGTGTGTGTGTGTGTGTGTGTGTGTGTGTGTGTGTGTGTGTGTGTGTGTGTGTGTGTGTCTGTCTGTGTCTGTGTCTGTGTGTCTGTTTAAGGATGTTTGAATGTGTGTAGCAAGGCTAGAGAGAGAGAGGGCAGATAAGAGTAAAAGTGGGTCAGGAAGCTCAGCAGGAGCTGAGAAGAGGGCCTTCTGAGATTGACACAAAACACAGATAAACCCTCCTATATTTATATTTTAGGTATTTAGTTGCCACTTTTTTCAGAGAGACCTGAAATTAGTGGGCATGTAGGTGTCCAATGTTTTCCTCAAAGACACTTTAGCATCATAGCAGGTGAGGAAAACATCAACATTTGAGAAAATAACTGCAGTTATTTAAGAGGACACTTATGTTACAGTACATAAACAGTAGCATTATTTTGCATGCAGAGCTTTTTAATTGGCCATTTTTGCTTTTTGCTCCATATTACTCTGAACTTTACTGTTTTATTGATAACTTCACTCTTTGGCTTTAACACCACTTTCAACGCCATGCTGCTTGAATGGACTTTTGTGAGTGAGAGTTACGCCTTGTCTACTCTGCCTGTGCAGTGGAGACAGGATCTCTGCAGCGGCTGCAGTGCTCCATCAGTGTTTATCCTCTATCAGCTGTGCCATAGTACTGCTAAGCACTCTAAAATATTATGTCAGCACTCACAGCTCAATACAATATTGTGTGCTTATGGGAACAAGTATTAAAAAAACTGATTTAAAAGACACTCTGGAGCTGCAGCTTCGCACATAAAGATCAAGTGACACAGGGCTGGTGTTGACTGCAGAGCAGCAATGGTTCAAAACAAATCAGTTCCATCAGATGGATGTCACACAGAAAACACAACTGAAAGGTTAACTATTTAATCATAGCTCAGTGGGAAAAGGTGGTTTTACAAAAATTATATCATCCTGTGATTTTAAGCTCTTAGGATAATACGTTTGGCAGCTTGAATGTGCTCGTCATAAATCACTAAAGGCTCTGTGCGCATGTCCATCTGCCTGCATGGCTGGAAGTGGAGGGTGCGTCAGGATGTTGCGGCTGCCCTATCTTTCCTGTAGGCAGTAGGAAGGAACCACTTCACATTTGATATGACAGCCCCCAGACCAGCATTGCACACACACACGCACGCACGCACGCACGCACGCACGCACGCACACACACACACACAGATTGTTATGAAACCCAAACACATAGCAGGGTAGGGCTCAGTTTAGTTCAGTGACACAGCAATAACACATAACCAAGTGATGAACACAGTGATAAAGTATAATGTGTACTTAAAACCACACTAGTCATATTTGCAACTTCCAAATTCCAAGAGGGATTGCCATTTTTATTATTGAATCAGGTGAAAGAAAAAGACTACACTGTGCCATATTTCTAGGTATATTTCACCAGCTGCTGTGCACATCCAATCTGTTCAAACTGTGTAGGGTCCCTAAGAAAAATAAGGGCTAATGACTTTAGCTGCAACAATTAATTAGTTGACAACTATTAATCCCTAACTAATTTCATAATGGTATTTTGTGATTTTAAAGAAAAAACAGTCCAAATTCTCTAATACCAGCTTCTTCAATATGATTTTTTCTTTTTGGTTTCTTAATTCCTTTGTGACAGTAAACTGAATATATTTGGTTTGTGGACAAAATGAGACAATTTAGGGCCTCTTCTTAGGCTTTTGGAAACACTGATCAACATTTTTACAATTTTACAGACCAAACAACTAATTGATGAATTGTGATAATAATCAACAGATTAATTGGCAATGAAAATAATCGTTAGTCACAGCCCTAATTATGACACATTAAAAAGCTAAAAAAATTGTGAAGTATGTGGACAGTAAAATAAATTTGAAGAAATAACAAAAGATGAGAATACGTGCCAGTATTTCTCCGACAGAAAGGGGACAAAGTGTCATAAAAAGTAGACTGTGGGAGGTTTCAAGTAGCAGGAGTTAGTGTTAAGATTTGTAATTAAATGTCACTCCAAGAGTCCAAGCTCTGGGTAAATGAATGCTCAGATTGTCAGTGAGACCAGCAATGAGAAGAATTCACTGTCCATCTCACCGTTCAATTTTCTGTGCATATGGGGTCCGTGTGTTTGTCTGAGAGAGAGATATGAGATGAAAAGGCTGATGACATTGCTGTGAAGAAATTAGTGGGAGAGTCAGGGTAAGATGGAAGGGAGGAGGCATGATAAATGTGTGTATGTAAGCAGATACAGCATCATCCCGACTAAATGCTGATATTACTCAGAGGAGGAAGGGCACTGACGTCTGCCGACAGACTTCATGTCTACCCGTCAATCACAGGTATTAGACAGGAAAATGTAGATTAGTTTGTGATGTAATACAGCAGTTGAGAGAGACGAAACATCAGACAACAGCACTGCAATGCATACTAAAACAGACTCTCTGCTGCAACACATACAAACACGCTGTCATGTAATCTAGCAGAGACTGCGACACTGCAGTGCATGAAAGGCTGTTATCTTGAAGTATAATGGGACTGAAGGCTCCAGTGTGATACAAGTAAAAACTGTAGACTGCTGGGCTATAAGAGGTGAAATAACTTGTCAGTGTGATGTATTGTGATTCATAAACTGTAAAATCTAGTCAATCATATTTGTATTTTCTTAAACATGTTAACAAAGCAGAACTTGTAGATCTTCTAACTTCATAATTGGCGAAATCCTCTGTGCCGGGACCAGCATATGTCAGACTAACTTAGTTTAATGAAACTGTTTACACAAATACACTTGGACATAAATTTAAGTTGGATTAATAGTTACATTTACTTTCCTTTTTCAAGGCAGTCTGTTTCCAAGATAATTTTAAGTAAGATCAACTTCTATATCATAAATACTGATTTTAATACTGTCCTTATGCAACAGAAATGTAACCAGAAATATCTGTGTATGAAAAAAGCCTGTTCAACTTCTCTTCACCCTAAACTGACAAAACATAATTGTGACAGCCTTTTCAAAGAAGGAATATCACAGCGTTATGCTGCCTTGCTGTTCTGTATATAACATTTGATTGCATAAAGGGGGAACAGAGTGGTCTTGCCTCTGAGCTGGGAACGGAGGTAGTAACAGCACCGTAAGGTCTGTGTAAAACGTAAAGCCGGAAAGGCGTTACCATGGGTGTCACAGGTGGGATGTCTTTACATCATGTTGTGACAGCCTCACTAATCTGTGCCTCTCTCCTCAGCTCCTTCCTTTGCTGCAGCCACAGAGTAGTTGGGCCGTCTATGGCTGGCCACACCTATAGGCGGGGCCTACCTCTATAAAAGGGCTGCTGGAGTCACTCTGCTCTCTCTCTGGTGGTTGAGAAGCTGACGCCACATGGCCGCCATGGTTTAGTTAGTTTTGTTTGTTCTTTGTTTGTTGCGCGCACACACACACACACACACACACACACACACACACACACACACACACACACACACACACACACACACACACACACACACACACACATACACACATACACACACACACACACACACACACACCTCATTCCACCTCACACATTGATCTACGGATATGCACCTTATTTTCCTTTTAATTATGTTCAGTTAAATAAACATCTCCTTATTCCCTGGCAAACTTTGTGTGGACTCTCTCTTTGTTGCAAACCAGTGAGCCAGGTTTGTAACAATGTTTATATGTGCAACCCACCACGGGAGATTTGAAAAGCAGATGTGAGCATCATGGCTAATACAAAGAAGAACAGCGGCCTTAAATGTTTGAAAACTGGAAAAAACAATGAGATTCAGGAGCTCCTTACTGTCCAAGTGCGAAACGAGATCAGCTGTCATATAACAGAGACGGTAAATGATGTGATTGACATGTATGCCTTTGTTATTGTTTATGAAGTACTGCCGATGCATATATTATGTGTCAGCCTAGAGGCGGACGCTCTTGTGTTAAACATCCCGCCCATCATGGCTCTTCTGATTTCGGGATGTGTATAATCACAACCGAAGCAGAATGATGCTGCCGTTGTTAGGTTCTGTGTAAAAATGCGGGGGGAGTATAAAGGGGGGGGCTTCATTGTGGCCCTATAGCACTATCTCTGTGTAAAAGCAGCTTGAGATTGTCTCCACAACATGACAACTTCTACATCTGCTGTTCGAAACATCACATGTATTCTGTCTCACATACAAAAACTAGTGAGTTTTATGTTTCTGACAACAGCAATACCAAATGCTCGGATTTAACAGCAGGATCAATCACTGCACTACTGCGAACTTAGCTGTCCTGTTGAGGGATAGCTCTTTGACTTGGATAGCTTGCAGTTCCTTCAGTAAAAATTGCGAGCTCTTTTTTCATATGAACAGAGTATGCTTCAAAAAAAAATCTTTTCCAGACTTTCCTGTGATATAGGGCTGTTAAAATATATACGGTAAACACATAACAGAGCCGTAATATTGACCAATAGTGCCACCTACACAGGGTTCCTGCAGTTTAAGGCAAGTAATATTTAAGGTTTTTTGGAACCTATCGAACTGAAGTTTAAGACCAGATTTCTAACAACCAAAATTGAAGGACAGTTTGCCCAAGTTTATTATAAGATAAAACAAAATGTTTTAACAGAAATGACAGAATTAGAAAATATCTGGCATTCTGGCGAGTTTAAGAAGAAAAATGTATGAAATTATTGCACAAAAAATACCAGATGCTATCAATTATTTTGAGATTTTACAATGCAGCGTCAGAAAAAAACTATTCATAAAATCCTACTTCTAAAGTCTGATCATTTTTAAGACTTTTAAAAGATTGATGTAAGTCATTAAAATTCCAATTAAGGCATTATTTTAGATTAATGAATTCAATGACTTTTAAGACTTTTTAAGGATCTGCAGGAACCCTACCTACAGCCATTTAAACGTCAACAGCAGGAAAAAAAATGAAGAAATCTCACACATTGACAAGTAATCTCTGGGATCTGCAGTGCTATAAGACCAGAGCCACTACTGCTTTTCGCCAATGATGCAGTCAAAATGAAATAAATGACACAGTGACAGTTAAATGCTTTGAAATACTGTTTTCTCAGAAAGCTCACAGCCCCATCACGAAAAGCTCAGCCAAAAATGTGTTTATACCTGACCTACTTGGCAATTTCTGACTCAGCAAAGACAGCAACAAGACGATGGTTGAGAGGAGGAAGTGACAAATGAAAGAAGAGAAAAAAGAGGGAACAGAGAGAGACGGCTGCTCCAATAGATCCATGGGCTGCTCTCACTCTGCTTTGCTGTCAGACTGTGGCCTTTACTATCAAGACAAATGTATCGGAGCAAACACAATCTGTGTAACTGTCGCACTCCAGACTGCCTAATAAACTAAACACACCAGCCCACACATACTGGGCATGACGTGAAAAGTCAAAGTATGACTTCACATCTTCATTATGTCTGGGTGGGATAGGCAAGGTGCAAAGCATTTTTAAAAACCTTTCCTTTTCACTGTGAATTTTATTTCCAAAATCTGAACTTCTTGCATGCTTTCTCTTGTTTAATTTTTTAACCAAGCAAAAACATTTGACTGATAGAGAAAAGATTTTTATTCATGAGCCTCTGAAATTTGTATATATTTCATCAACAAAACTCATATGCTTTGTTTTTTGTCCGTTTTATTACTTTTAATATTATTCAGTATGTCTTAAAATCACTCATGCAGAGGCTGTGTCGTCAGCCATATTATGTTGAAACAAGGTCTGCAAGGTCTGTTTGTAGAGCTCTACCATGTCATTAATGAGTGATTGTGCCTGTTTGGATGTGTTTACTGTACATTCGTTGTAACTATAGTTGGATGTGTGGGAGAGCTACTTTCTGTAACTGTCAAATGTTGTTTAATTAGATTTAATTTCCAGGATTAAACAAAAATATTAAGTCTGTGCATGAAGCAATCATGTGTGTGTATGAGAAATTATTATGTCATACTGAAAGCAAGCATTCCTTTACCAGGCATGAATTTTCTGTAAAAGTCATATTTCCCTGGATTCGAATATTTCAAAAGGTCAGGCGGACTGGCGCCACATAAAAACATTACCTGTATTAGATCAGACTGTGATCATTATTATAGACCATTATTTTTCCAAATTTGACCTTTACTTTTCTTCTACATGCAGATTTGAATATTGCCCATTTGGATTCACATGTGTCATATCCCTCTTTTAATGAAGACTATTAACATCAATACAGTATCTGATGTGGCAAATTATCTGAAACTTAAGAAGCCACATGGTGGGGTGTGAATTGGGACCACAAAATATTTTCCAAGACATTTGCTCCAGACTTTATTACTCCCAGTGAGGATGTGAAGACATCAAGCATCAAGACTCTTTTTGAAGCGGCTGCCTTTTACATTCAGTAAGCAGCCTGGTTTATTTCAAGTCAGTTGCATGTTATTTTTAAGCAATTTACTGAGTTTGCTTAAAAGGATAGCAGCATGGAGACACACGTAGATGAGTGCTTCACTGCAGGGACAGACCAGCAGGAGGTCAAGTGTGACCAATTACGAATCTGCCATGGCTGAGGAGAGAGAGTTGGTAAGAGCAAATCACTAACAATAAAGCAGGTAGGTTGGACGGATGAAAGTGAAGTTCAGAAGCTCCACCTGCCCTGAGGGATGGAGTTTAATCTTACTCCCTGAAAAAGAGCACAAGGGGCAGAGAAGAGAGAACTGTCAACTCCAAGTGGTGATGATTGACAGCAAGGAGAAGAAAATGTTTCTCTGCTGACATGACTGGCCTCTGGGTGAAGGGTAAAACTCTCCACAGAGAGATTTTGAGAAAATAAAATTGTGAAATGGTCTGTGCTGAGACTGTGAAGTAGGCTTAACTCCGGAAAGATAATAAACCCATTGTCTACCGTTTGAGAACAAAAAAAACCTGAAAATCCCATAACTTATGAGGTCCATCTGTAAGCTACTACAAGAGAAACATTGCAAATGTTTTGCATCTTTTCGTCTTGTTGCTTTAGTTTACTGGTTAATTTCCAATGGGCTTTCATTCCTCCCTTATCACTAGATTTCTGCATTGGTGGGGGAGTCCACATTAAGCAATACATTTTCTATCTTTCCCCTGTTTAACTCTCACAAGGGGCAGCACGGTGGCTTTGTGGTTAGCACTGTTGCCTCACAGCAAGAGGGTCCCTGGTTCAAATCCTGGTTGGAACGGGGCGGGGGCCCTTCTGTGTGGAGTTTGCATGTTCTCCCCGTGTCCGCGTGGGTTCTCTCCGGGGTATCCGGCTTCCTCCCACGGTCCAAAGACATGCAGCTCAGGTTAATTGGTGACTCTAAATTGCCCTTAGGTGTGACTGTGAGTGTGTATGGTTGTTCGTCTCTATGTGTCGGCCCTGCGATAGTCTGGCGAACTGTCCAGGGTGTACCCCGCCTTCCGCCCGATGACAGCTGGGATTGGCTCCAGCCCCCCGCGACCCTTACGAGGACAAGCGGTTACAGAAAATGACTGACTGAACTCTCACAAGAAAGAAACAGGTAAATAACCTCAAAATAAAACTTGCATGCAATTTCAGCTTCTACAGATAAAATCAACACCATCAACAGTTACATGCACACCAATGTTCCCCACCTTTGCATTTTCCAATGAAGACATGTGGGATATGCCAGTATTATTCCATTTTTTAGTATTATTTGGGCATGTATACAGCCAACTGGGAATATCCATCTCAACTGGGTTTTCACCGCAGTTTGCAACACATGGCCTCCTGTTTACGTTCGGCTCTGTTTGTTTTCATGGATACACTGTACACACACCAACTCGGGGTAGAGATGCATGAAAAAGAAAATCCCACATTTCTGGTCAGAAGGAGAAACACACACCTGCTTTTAAATATTATAAAAGACTTGTATATCAACAGGTTTTGGGACATACACAAATATCACAGCACCAACCTTTACAAAAAGGTGAAGGAAGGAAAGAGAAAGTCAAACAAGTCCACCACCGGTAGGAAAATAAAGAAATCCTATTTTGATGCAAAAAAAAGTAAATATACAAGCAGCTCAAGCTGTTGTTCTTCTTTACATTTTGACGGGATAAACGACTGCTTATAAACGGGAGTGTTCGTGAAATGTTCATTTTCATTATATACATGTAAACAGTTTGGTAGGAATATTGTCGCTTTCAGAACATGGGCAAAAAACTGACTATTTTGTGCATGTAAACACTGAGTGTGAAGCAATTATGAAGTCAAGGTACTAAAAACACCAGACTAAACTAATGTGATGACTAGAAGAAAAAGAGGGAAAGAGTGATTCTGAAAGTTTGATACAAGACAGTAAAATTAGTACAAACAGCAGTCAACATACACCTTCCACTCAACAAGACAGAACAATAAAAACCACGGGGAGACATTGGTAGGAATCAGTTAGATCATGTGTTTGGGAGCATCTCCAAAATAAAGAAGCGAATGAGGGAAAGCTGCCTTTCAGTGGGGTCAATGGGATAATAAAAATCTCTCCTTCTTTAGCAACTACTCTCCCTATACCAGCTTGCTGACAGCCGCAGGGAGACACTGAGACAGTAGGAATAACAACCATCATGTGTCTAAGAGCACCTACAGCAAAGAAACAAAGAGTCCTGCTGAGGACAGAAACATCCATGTCTTAAGGCAATGATACACGAGCAGTCAGGCGACCATAGCTCTGGCAGTAATTTTAATTGCTTGTAAAAGTTACTTTGCCTGACAAACAAACTGAATAAAATGAAAATATTAGCTTCCATGGTTGCTGGCAAATAAAACTGCTTTCTTCATTATGTTTTAAATTTCTGTCTATGATTTTGTGTCTTCCTTTTATTATTCAGCCAGAAGAAGGATTTTGCATTATCAGCAGTTTGCTGCCTGTGGCTGGGAGCATCTACAGAAGGAAGTATGATGTGACCTTTAGCCCACACAAATTACACTCTGGGGTAAAGAATTTAGGGTATGTATTGGTCTGCAGGATTATACTGCTGTTCTACGAAAGGGAGTGTGATAAATTACTACCACTCTGGCGACAAAGTGATCAATCAGGAGCCCCAAACTTTTCCAAAAGTCCAGAGACTGGGTACAATAAAGAATTTACTGGCCTGCAGACACCACATTTTTCTTCACTGAGTAGGAGAGTAAGGGAGAGAGAATGAGCAAAATGTCAGCTGCATCACACTGTACATCCTAAATTCCACCTGCACCAACATTTTTTGAACAAGGTTTCCAAAATGTAACACCAGTACTTCTGGTGTTTGCTTTGCATCCTGACACACATCCCGTATGCATTTATCAGCCTGCAGATGCTGCAGCACTGCTCTGCAGCCTGATAAATGATGAGCAGTCTCCAGGGCCATGTGTTTCTCTGCCTGACAGCAGTAGAGACAGGCACACCAGCACAGTTTTCATCACATTTAACACCCCATTGACTGCCTCACAACCCTGCAATGTTTCATGTCTCTTGGTGTGTGGGAGGGGGTGTGTAAATGCCAGTTTGTGTCCATAATTGCGGCACAGAACAACTACAATTGGGCGGATTCCACTGCAAAGCAGTTAAAAAGGCATTATTGGAAAGAGAGAAAGAAGTGAGGGGAGGCAGAGAGAATATAGAGCAAGTACAAAAGAAGGGAGGGAGAAGGAAAGGAGATACGAGTGGTACAGAGAAAGAAGAAAGTGGAAAGAGAAGCATTAATGATAGTGTGAGAGCTGCCCCAGATGACAGCAGTGGGCTTGGTGCACAAAAACAATTACAGAATCACAAAAGGAGGAGATCAGGAGCTGCAAGTGGCGCTGAGAGGACTCAACAATCGGCAGAGGTAAATCAGCTGCAAATGCTATAATTAAGGAAGTGATAAGCAAGCACCCAAATCAAAACAACTCACACATCTATTATGATCTACTATGAAAACACTTGTTTGTGTTCGCCCCAGTTTTGGCATTTGCTGGCATAAGTTCAGTTCAAATTCCCTCAAACATAGACACAGGAACAAACATATCAACAGAAATCACTGACTGAAACCTAAAAATCTGACTACACTACAATACTTTGAAAAACTAAAGATGTAAGCAATTAAATCACTATTTTCTCCAAAACCTCATTGTCAGTGATAACTCAAATTGTGTGTTTTCATCCAGAATTCTTGCACAACAGAAACAAAACACCATACTATAACCTGGCAGAGAAAATATCTCCTGGTGCCAAAGTTGTGCCAAAAGGAATGCGTCAAGGCCTTCGAATTTGAATAGAATGAAGAGCCACGTCAGACCAAGTTGGCAGGAAGATGTTTTTCTGGCAGGGACATGATGGACGTTTGCCATAATGCACACATGTTCAGCAGAAGACGACATGTCACAGCCTGACACGCTGGTCACTTCCACTGAAACAGAGAGACATCTCTCAACTGACAGCCTGATGCTTCGGCTGTGGTGTGAAGGAATGCTTGCATTCAGTGACAGTATGTAAGCAACATAGTGTTTTGCTGAAGGACACATCGATGGGTTTATGTTGGTTAATGTAAACATAATTACTTTAAGTGGGCCTTATAATAATGGTGCAGCTCATTAATCATATTCTTTCCAGACATGACAAGATGATTTGGCCGTAAAATAATATCACAGTATTTCAGGGTATTTTTGTGATCACTATATTCTTGATAATATGACAAAAACTCTGATAATATTTATAAGGTTAAAGTGTTATAGTTGTTTATATCAACCTGAATGTGGTTCACCTTCAAATATTCAGTAAAACTGAATAAAAATCTCCCAGCTCTTAAGTTTGTTAACACCAGTAACTCATAGTGAGATACAGATTCTGTATAAAATGTAAATATTATGACTAAATAAAGCTGACCAAATATTACACATCTAAACAATTGCCAAATACAAAAACGTCTTCAATCTATAAATAGTAGATATAAATGACAGCTCCACCTGGACCTGTATGCGCTGCTATTTCTCCTCCTCTCTTCTTGCTCTAGCGTGTCACTCAGTGCTGACAATCAGACAACCCTGCATACATATAGGGGCGATATTGCTCTAATATCATAATATTTCAGGATAGTTTTGCAATAACAATATTCTTGATAATATGAAAAAAAATGTTAAAATGTTAATTTCAAAAACACAACTGCAACAAAATAAGCATTATAGTTTTAAATAGTTTGCCTTCAGGTTTTCAGTATGGAGCCAGTAGTAATTTCCCTTTAACAGCCATGCTTGTTGTTGCTGTGCGTATAACAATATGACATCATTCTGTCAACAAGTCTAATACCATTATCATGATATGAATTTTTCTTACATCAAATATTATATTGATATAATCGTGAGTGGTATGATATGGCACACCCCAAAATATTTTAATGGTTGTTTTTTGTTTCCTTGGTGAGAGCATCACGTAGGTTTACATAAGGACAGACTTATGACAAAATAACCTGATGACACCTATTCCTGCGTGCGTAAAGCCAGAGAGGTGAGGGAGGGAAAGATGCATCAGACTCCTTTGTAAGTCGCAAAAAGAATCTGAAAAGTCTGGGGCTGTTCATAAAATATTTTCAATATTGTCACTCCTGGCCGCTATCAATTATGCTTTACGCAATTTAACTATGCACGCTTGTTGTTGTTGCCGTGCGTAGCAGTATGATGCCATTATGTCAGCCAAAAAAGTTGAAATATTGCCATTATCACAATATGAGTTTTTCTTATATTAAAATTTGTACTGATATAATCGTGGACGATTGAAAATGGCTTTGCTACTAGGGGTGTACCATATTTTGAGTGCATGTGGGAAATCATGAAGAGAATAAAAGACTGAAAGCATGGGTACTTAAGGGCGCAAAGTGAAAAAACAAAAAGAGATGATAATGTGCATTCATTCATCCAGTGTTGCAGTAGTGCTATGAGAATCCACAGGTTAAATCCTGAAAAATAAATCAATTTCTACGCCACAGGAATCCACAGCGGGACCACCGAACACGTCAAAGGAGAGGTGCAAATCCGCTTGAGTCTGCTGAGAGTGAGTGAGTGTTTAGAGTTTCTAAATCCCTATGAAATGACTGATGTGTGTGTGGTTATGTGTGCAAAGGTTTCTGCACAGCCCTTGATTGATATGAAGACATCTACGATCCCTGTCATGTGGCAGTGAGGGAAGCAGTCTTGATTAGCCACGCTTGCACATAGCCAGATAGAATTACCATGTAATCAATAGCGTCTCTGTGTTGTTTCCAGCGAACAACTCTCATATCCTTCCCACGCGTGTCAGCGCGTCTGTCAGCTGCAGTGACACAAGTTGGCATTTGACTATGTTTTCAAACTATATTTTACCAGGCAGGTTGACTAGTAGCAACACATTCTTGCTCAAATGCACCAGCCTCAGGGGGAATACTAACAGAGTGACTGAAGGTTGTATTCAAACTTAAGTTCCCACTGAGTTGTCCTTCACTGTTGGGGTTACACCCTCTTGACAGTAGCTGAGGGACAGAAAAGTGTGTCTCACGTACTGCACTCCTCCAAGTAATGCCATGTGTCTGGGAAGTAAACATAAAATAGCGAAACAACAGAAAACAGAAACCAGCAGAAAACAGAAAGGTTTGACATAGGAAACATTTTTTTCTGTTGACAACTTGTTGTGTAATCTGCAGTTTGAAACCAGCACTCGCCCACTCACCAATGACAAGCAAACTTTGCTGCCCAGTTAATGAACTTTGCTTCTCACTTCACCAGCACAGGAAGTGAGTTGTTTTGACAATTTCATTTGTCAAAAGAGAACGCATCAGTCCTGCTTAATAATCAATCAAAAAACATGGATGTGCATGACAGAGCTAGGAAAAGCCAAATAAAAGCCCTAAAGGGATACACTGCATCACAGCTTGCTGGACGAAACTCATTTACATACAGAGGCTGTGGTGATGAGCTGTTCAATATATTTAATACTTCAGATTTAGCTCTGGCCGCTTCTCTAATTTTGCATATTATCTCAATCAAATACACTGAAATAAAGGTATATGTTAGAAAAAAAGACAATGTATTATTATGGCTGGTAAAAAATATGCTTGGCTGGTAGATTTTTTTTCTACCAGCCAAATTAGCTGGTGATTCAAGAAGTTAATTTAATTGTGAACACTAACTGTCAGATTGTAATGCCTCCGATGAAGTTAGCAGTAACAATCTCCTACAGACACGGAAACGTTGAAAGTTACACATTATCAGGAGGGTTTTACAAGGCTAGCATTCAAAAACTATTTCATCAGAAAAAAATAACCTGAAAGACAAACAGGAACAACAACAAACAAAAAAGTGTGAATTTGTGCAGCCGATGTGCAAGCATACACTCGACTTTTTCATACATCAGTGCACACCACTAATCTTCAAATCATGTAGAAATACTATAAGACATGATCCTTGGAACAATTAATTGTCCAGTCTGCTTTCAAGTGCTTCCCAGCAGGAGTGAGATAAATTCAATACTTGAAGCAAGCGGACCTTGCACTGTTCCATCACACCAGTATGTAGGCAATGTATAATATTTGCTTAAGCTTTAATGAAAAATTGCATGTGTTTCTCTGAGCCTGGACAGCAGTCATGAATGGAAAGAAAATTCTCACCGGATATTTGTTTTTTTTTTTAAGACTAGTCCACTGATGATTACACAGACTTAATATACATGATGACAAGCATGACATCTGCTCAGCTATTTAGCCAATAACACTAAGCCAGTGGTATCCAGTGAGATAAACAAAAAGGTGGACATAAACAGATGAGCAAATATCAGAGAAACCTGATACAAGCATAAGCATCTACAAGCAGCATAATCACTAAAAATGTACCATATTGTTCATGTAGTTAATTATACATAGACGGTGCAATCAAAGCAGTGAAGATGACACAGAGAAGTGCATGTGAGTAAGAAAATAAATAATATAAACATTAAATATTATAAATAAAGGTAAGATTATCCATTCTATACAGGTAAGGAATATAAGTTTAGAAATTGCTACTTATCAAATGCCAGGCAGGTCTGATTTCTTAATCCGACCTAAATAATCATAAATTACCTGCTACAGATGAAAGGCAACACTGTTCATTTTTATCAAAGATGTTACATATCAAGTTTCAAAGGGGCAGTGCTGCTACACTGTGAATGGTGCTTCATTTCACTGGCAAACACAAACACTAAACTCATTAATGTTTTAATGGTTGGTCTGAATTGATTCTGGAGTCTGAAATGGATGTGTGAGAGGAATGCTAACTCCCTCTGCTCCAAATAGGAGTGGACTACAGCAACTGGGGCAACGGATACAGACTGAAAAGTACTTTGCAGACATAAGATATATAGGATAAATAGAAACTCCTCCAATCCTTGGCTCCTAGCCTGGCACCACTTTCCTTCCTTCTCAAGGATTAAAATAAAAAAGTTCTTAAGCTTGCAGAAGAAAGGGGAGGGTGGAAATTAGGTGAATCCTCTTTAAAGTGCTGAAACTATTGATTTGGTAGTAGACAGAAACTCTCTCTCGCAGACTGCTTCTGTCACCACAAGCTCATTTGGCTGAACAGCCACTGATAAAGTCCAACTCGTGTAAATAATACTGGTAGTATCCCAAATACTACATGAAACAGTTGGCAACAGGCACTTAACGATGAACCAACAGTGCAAGATGGCTGACTGATGATGTGTCAGTGCATTAACATTTCTGCTATCTTCCATCCGCACGATATTCCCAGATGCTACTACCTTAGGACTCCTTTTAAAAAGGAACATGTTACAGTGTGCTTTTGAGGTTTGCAGAAAGAACCATTACCCAGGGTTTCCCACATATTCATTTTATTTCTGGCAGGCTGCCACATTAAGTCATACACCGCCACAAATAGATTTCTGGAGCTGGACTGGTTATTAGGAGCACAGCTGGAATATACTGTATGCAGTTTGGTTATTTATAGCACACTTGGAGCAGAGACAGAGCTGCAGAATGTCAACTGCATTGACAGTGAAACTTAATTGTTCACTCTGTTGGGTCTAAAAATTTGCCTTCACTTACAAACATCTGCACAAAGCTTCTCTCATCCATTGTTGTGATCTGATCAACCCTGTAAGTTACAAACTGCTGCAGAGGAAACAAAGAAGTCATGGAAACTCCGCCTGCTGCACTGCATTCATGGACCCACAAAAGTGTCAGATTTTAGAGTGAGAACACAGAATTATATGATTATATGATAATGATTTAAAAAAAAAAAAGCCCCCCCCCTTCCACCACACATACACTGTCATTATGCGGGAAACACTAACTACCATTATTATCCATCATGTAATATGGCAGGTTCATGTTCTGTGCCATTGGAAACTAAGCACTAACCAATCAAGAGTGAAGCTACATCAAGAGAAAGACAGAGGGAGGCCAAATTATCTGAGACCGTCAAAAAAGATTCAACCAACAAAACATTTATTCCCTTTGGATAAAAATGCGCTTGCAGGCTCACTCCACCCAACATCCACATAATAAGAAATGTCAAGAAGCTGATCGCGCCTAACCTCCAGGAGAGACTGTCTGAAAATATTCTGATGAATTACACCCCAGCTCTGAGGCATGAGAATCACACATGAAGAACCACAAACACACAACAGAACAGACGCTTGAACTTTTAACCTACTGACTATTTGAAGTGCCCTAAATTATCTCGACTTTAGAGATTATTCTCCTGAGCCTTTGAGTGTTAGCCAACTGTGCAAAATGCTTTCACGTCTCACACAATGTACATTCAAAGCACCCACAACTGTATGTATGGGCATGCATACACACGGAGCACTGAAACAAAATAAGCGTTCAGTCCATCTTCCTGTTGCTGATGCCAGAAATGAAAAAGCTGTAGGTTTTTCAAAAAATCACTTGTGAAGCCTTCAGGATTTGGGATCCATTTGAGCTCTGGGGACTGTTTCCAGTCTGCGTAGATGGAAAGTTTCCACTGCAACAATAACATACCGTACTGATGAAGTCCAAGGAGGAAGGCTGAAACTGTGTGCCAACGCTTTCTCACACACTTTGAGCCAGGCACACAAAATCAGAGAAGAGAAGCAGAGCCCCTGAGGCAACATTCAGCCACACGTATGATGTAAAGACAGAAATTTTTGCATCGGAAGTTAGAGTGGTACCATCACTGCAATGTAAAATCTGACATGTTGATCTTACTTAAAATAATCCTGGAAACAATTGCCTTGAAAAAGCAAAGTATGTACAACTATAAATCTTCATTTGTGTTTATTTCATATCTAAGTGTTAAGTTTACTTAAAATGTAGATGCATTTACTTGATTTTGGTAAGTTGTTGCAACTTAAAAATGACACGTGAAACTACCTTGTTCTTCCTAACTGTTAGAAACTTCAAGTTAGTTTTCCAAATGATGAAGATGTATATCAGCAAGTTGTTTTTTTAAACATGTTTAAGAATGGAAAAACTATGATTGACTAGTGTGCAGCCAGCAGAATACAGATATATATAGATTAAGATATCTAACTATCTAAATTAAGTAAACATAACAATTTTAAGTAAACTTAACAATTACATATATAGCAAACATGAATTACGATTATTAGTTATATTTACTTACATTTTTGGAAGCAATCAGTTCCCTAGATTCTTTTAAGTAAAATCAACTTGTCAGATTTACAGTGTGGCTAGTGGTGACTGAAATGGGCACTAGGACAGATTTCTTAACTGAAGAACAAAAACTGAGCACTCACTAATCCATCTTCAACAGTTACTACATTTAGATTTTATCTCTTTATCACTGTTATCACAAACTACTATAGATAAGAGCTAAGTCATGTAACAACAAATGGCTATAAATACATAATTCTTGCACTGAATAACACAGGAGTTCTGCTCAGATTGCAAAACAAAGCATATTACTGACAGTGTGCTGAGCCCACCCACCCTTTGCTCTGGGAAGAGATGTACATTTTTCTCATTCCATTCTCCAACACGTTAACATCTGTCCCAGGTCGGGGCTCTGTGGGGCTGTGTTAGTCACGCCTACGGCAAGCCGCTCGACAATCCATGTCTTCAGGCTACATCTACTTTACAAGGCCCCGCTCTTCACTCATTACAACCAGGGCAAATACCTGCAGGCTCAGGTGTAGTATGCATACATCCAACTATCTCCCCACACCTCTGAAAACACACCTGATAGCTCCTCCACCTCACTGCAGTGTTTATCATTCATTCTTTACAATGAAAATTGTTTAAGATCGTTCTTTCATAAATAGAGGTTCAAGCTTTAGGAAAAGCTGCCAAAACGCATTTTAGATTATGTAAGTGTGGGGACATTTGCCGTGATTGTTTTTAACAAATAATAAATTTGTAACTCAGTGACATGTGTTAGTGTCAATAAAAAAAGATCTCTTCAATTGTTATTAACCTCTAGATATCTTGATTATATTAAAGAGATGATTCTTGACTTTTGCAGAACTTTTTTTTTGTTATGCACCTAAATACCAAGGCAAATTCTTTTTATGTGAAAACTATGTCCCGATCGGTGATAAGAGCAGTATGAAAAATATCTTTAGTTTGTTTACTTTGTTACTTTTGAAAAGAGTAAAATAAAATAAAAAAAACCTTAGGGACTGTCAGATGCATTTTTATATTGCACTGCAGAGCTATTAAACTGTCAAGCATATACACACAAAGTGTGCATTGTGTAGCTGTATTATCCAGGTAAATACAAGTATTGGATCAGGACTCAGTGTTAGCAGATACTCAATATCAAATGACTAGATTAGGATCTAGGACAAAAAAACTTAGTCAGGACATCCCTTGTAAATAATGTCAGTATGTGAACATTTGCTGTCATTATTTCCAACAGCATTCACATCTTACTTTAAGTGGAAGAAAGGGAAAAACTATGACTGTTTACAACTTAAAACTTATAGGTCATGGCTGTTGTCTTAGTGTCAATTAAAAAAAAAGATATACTCAATTGTTATTAAGAACTTAATCTTTTGATTATATTTATGATTCTTGATTTTTGCAGTACTTGTATTTCATTATGCACCAAATCACAAGGGCAAATTCTTTTCATGTGAAAACCTACTTGGCAATAGATCTGCTTTTCTTCGTATTCTTATTATTATGCAAATAGCATGGACAAAAAAGTTAGGACAAGTGGGAGATATTAAGAAAACTGTGCTGCAAGAATGCTGACAATGTGACTTTCACAGTTATCAGCACATATGTTCACCAGATATAATATGAATGACTATGAGAGTAAGCTCCTGCAATGTCTTAGCTTTCTGCACATTATCTGTTTGCTGATCTGAACAGCCCAAAGAATAATAGTTCTCTCATAGTTTCCCTACTTCCGGCAAGGTCAGAAAATCAGATTCCCCACAGCATCCCTAGAACTGGTAGGTGCTTAGTGGTTTGCTCAAGGACATTTCAGGAGAGCAGGGGAAGCTTGAACCTAAGCCTTCAGGTTGAAGGAAGGGAAATCTTTCCGCCTTGCCAATCTCTGATTGCCACACACTTTTCATGACTTAAACCAAACAAATTCAACAGTGGTGCACAAGAAGTAAAAAAACAGCAATTTTACAAGGCATCCGGGGCCCCTCCCAGCATGCAGACATGCCTGCACACCAAGGAGACTGAGTGTGAGTGTCTGTGTGTGAATTATGGCCAACAGGAACAAGCTCAGCATTCCAGCACACACAGAGACACACAGTTTTCATGAGGCTTAAATGACAGCACTGTGGTCGACAGTTATTCCCAAAAAACTCACCATTTCTTGGTGCATTCCACCATCAGTTCTTGATAGGAAGCCACGAACTGGAATTTGGACGCATGCTTCCCCACACGTTGCAGTCTCTTCCAAACCGAGGCCATGTTTCTTTGGGAGCGGGTAGTTTCTGTGTACCTATCCCGTCCTGGACTTCCTTCTTTGGGCTTCCTTCGCACGAATTCTCGCTAATGTCTATAAGAATCTGAACATATCCAACCCGCGTAGACACATAATTAATGTTTTACCGGAAACACATTGAAAAGATAAGACTGCACATCCAGTCGTGGCTGCTGCTCTTTAAAAACAGACTGATAAATCCAAATCTCTGCAGCAGTGGTCGAGATTTAATGTGACGGCGCGCATGATGTTGTAATGAAATTTACTCCATAATTTCGGAAGACATGATGAGTAATCCACTTGGTATTAATGCTATATTTCCATTGGGTGGTCTTCCTGTAAAAAGAGGGAAAAAGACGGTCAGAAGAGCAACACTGAGACTGTAAATCTCCGGCATTCCGGAGAATCCTCGCTTATTTTAACACTGCACGCCAAGTAACTCCACTAAACGTATACATGTATGCTTTGTCCGTGTAACAGCTTTTCTGGTACTGTATGTTAGGATGTGCAGACGTTAAAAATAACCCAGATTATCTATATCGCTAACGCAACACTTTGTCAATGTGTAATAATCTGCTGAGGACTCCAGCACTATCACTTCTGCTGCCAGCACGGCGTGCCGGGGGGCTATTTACTGGAGTGGCAAGCTAACTTGGGATGTTTGATAATAAAATTATGAATGTATATATTGAAACAATAACAGAGAGGCAATGACATTACATTAAAACAAGTCAAGTCAACCACCCAGAGTACAAAAGCTGCACCGAGAGACGCCACCCTAAAGTGAGACGAAAATTAACATTTTGTAAACATGTAATATTTGGTGGAAAGCCTCTGAATCCAGGGAGTAGTCCGAGCCGTTGCGCTCCGCTAACCGGAATGATTCAGCTGCTAGGCTAACGAGTTAACGTGTGAAACTAGGTTAACTGTAGCAGTGTGACACTCACCTTACTGTGGTATCCGAAGCATTATCCGTCCAGTCGCCTTGTCAGCGGTGTTTAAAAGATGGCAAACAGCCTAAAACAAAGTGGCAGCCGAGTGAACGCAGCTAATTATTACCTTCTTTGCAGCAGCACCGACACCAGCCATACAGCTAGCTTGCCTGCTAGCGTCGACGGCTAGCCATCACAACACGGCACGAGCGGAAACCGTTGCTTGCCCGTTGACACATTTGCTCCACAGGTAAGCGCGAGCTCCGGGACTCCCGGACTGAGTCAGAACCGGCATTTATTTTAGCTTGTCCCCCAAAACAAAGTTAAACAAAAGTACTCCGACGCCAGTCATGAAATCCCACCGCAAAGTAGTCCAACTGTTACTGATAGTTTGACCGCTCTGGTCCTCTGGAGTACGTAAAGGTAGCCTACAAGTTGAACGATTTCCGTTTGGGGTGTTTAAAATAAAAGCGTTACTGAATAACGGCGCAAACGGATAGATATTTGGATAGATGTCTGCGCCTTTATAATAAAAATATAGTGATTCGAGTCAGCGTGTTGTTGTTTTTTTCTTTATTTAAAAGGTCTGATTCGAAATACATGCCTTTTTCATTTCAACAGTGACAAATGTATTTTATTTTGAAAGCTAATTCCTTCTTTTCCGGTTGTGGTCTGTGTATATATGGCGGACTTGGCGCAGCTTCACCTCTCCATCATTTCTGCCGCCTGGACTCCACTGAAGGCTGAAGAAACGCCCCCGGGCGGCAGCCATTGGTGGGATTTTTGTGCCATTTACAGATTGTTTACAGATTCATGAGGCATTTCTGGATTGTTGTTATCACACTAGTCAAATCCTGCATCCTTCAAAGGCAGTTAATCCTTTACTGTGAGTTTAGATAAAATGCTCTCTGGCTCAGCTTTTCCTTTGAATAAATGTTGCTGTCCCAAAGACTCAAAGATAGAGCCAGATATCCAGCCTACCTATTGAGTATGTATGGGGTCTCCTAAAGCACAAAGTTTAAAAGTTTTTGGAAAAGGATTTAGGGGGATAGATTGCCATGAATGGAATGTGTAGGCTATAATAAGTATGTTTTCTTTAGTGTGTAATCACCTGAAAATAAGAATTGTTTTGTTTTTGTCACCTTAGAGTGAATTACTTACATCTACAAAGGGAGCAGGTCGTCACTTATGGATATTGCCATGTTGCATCACCATGTTTCTACCACAGCCCAGAACAGACAAACCAAACACTCGTGCAAGACAACGCCTTTTGCATTTTCACATTGGCCTAAGTTGTAAGCAGCAGACCCTCCGAAGCAAGAGTGTCAATCCCCTTGTCTGTTTGTAATTCAACTCCTGGTAAAAACCTCCTGAATGTCTGGATCAGAAATAAGGAGGGCACGCATTATGTTATCAGAGAAAATATTGAGCACACTTTTATGGGTGCTGGGCCAGTGGGCTGTTTTCAACATGCCAAACAGCATATGAGAAACATTCATTTGTAACGTAAAACAGCTTTTTACATTGTATTTACCTGTTTTAATCACTTGGTCCATTTATTTTGGAGAGGAAGAGAAGAGAGTGGATAATTCTGCCCAAGGTAATAACCTCCCAAAAAACAACAACTGAGGGAATTCTAACCGGGAGAAGCTTCAGCTGGTTGCAATCTGTAATTTCCACACACCCACTAAATTCTCCTTAATCTCGCACACTGTTCCTTTAAACCAAATTATAAATGATTAGAAATATAATCATTATTAAATGTAATAAAATAAATGTCATTATTATCAGATATTCTTAAATCAAACAACGGCCTAACTGGCAAAATCAATCCAAAGATTTGGGATGAAAACAATCCTTTTTTACTGCTGGGACACTGAAGTATCAAAGCTCACCCCCTCAGGTTAGTGCTAATGAGGATGAGACTTCCACTTCCTGCTCCTGTCACATTAATAAGTGAGTGTTAACCTTGTACTCCTGCATGCCGGGGGGTCTTTTTCACATGTTGGGAGGAAATAAAACACCTACTATCCATCAGAAATCAATACCCCCTTCTCTCTCTCTCTCTCTCTCGCTCTCTCTACACACACACACACACACACACACACACACACACACACACACACACACACACACATACAGAGTCTTCACACTCCCTGGTTGTAACCACAAGCTTTTAAATGCATAGCAGGGGAAGCAGGAGGACGGAGGGAAAGACAATATGAGGCAGATTAATTTAATCTCAAAAAAGATGTGGCTGTAATAACAGGAAATTGATATTGTATCCTTTTATATTTTTGCTCAGGGTTATAAGCTGCAAGAAATATGGTGGATTTATTTATTTATTTCACTTTTGTTTGTTTGAAAGGACTGGATGTTGAGAGATCCAGCAGAATATAAAATAACATGCTGCCAGTTTTTCTATTGAGCACTTTTGATAGATAGAAACATTCACCCAGGAGCCATACCTGCTCTTTCAGTGAACCCACAGTTTCCAGCTCAATATAACTGCCCCTGAAAAACAATATTTGGAGCACTGAGCAATAGAAAATCTGCTGTGTGGTTTGGATTTGTTTTGCATTGGAGTTGGTCTAAAAATTACAGGTATGGTGCAGATTTTTTTCTTTTAGCTCTGATTTGAAATAACTGCTTTGACAACAAAATGCTGCTGTTAACCCTTTGAAACCTGGAAACATCATTTTTCTTGTGCTGCATTAAGGCACCCTCACTAGTATTTAAACCTTTGAACACTGAGTAAATTGGTTTGACTTTTTTTTTTCAAAAATATGGAAAAAAGGCAATGAGCAACACAACAATAAATTGTAAGAAATCAGTGAACTTAAATTTTGTTTTAAATTATTCAAAGAATTATTATAATTATTATAGTTTTTCAGGTAATTTCCTTGTTTTATTATTATTACATTATATTATTTTTTATTACTTTTTTTTTTATTTTTTTTACTAATTTCTTTCTATTTTAGGGGTAATTTATTCTCATTTATGCTCATTGCCTTCTTCTCATGTTTTTTAAAGAAGTTAAGTCAGTTTGACCATCTTTTAAAGGGTAAATGAAACTCCATAAAGATGTCCATAGAACGTATTCGCCCCCAGACATTTGCTGACAAATATTTCTGATTATAACAACAAAATTTGGAATATATGCGCCTCTATGACCACAGAGAAATATCTTGTTAAAATGTATCAGAAAATGAAATGTTGTGTGTTTGGGGATCAAACTCTTCATCTTATGGTCACAACATAAAGCAGAATTTCAGATCAGCTTGCATTCAGATTTGTAAATTGAGAACATTTCGTGGTTTAGGGTCAGAGCCGATTTGACAGCAGGGGGCCTGCTGATCCTGCTGCTCTGCGTCGCCTGTTTACATTTTACTCTGACAGATTACAGGGAGCCTCCCTCCATGCGTCAAGGAATGCTTTGATGTGACAAATGACCCGGTGCTAAATGACTCTTTGTGTGTCTGCCCACATGTCAGCAGAGGCCTCAATTCATACATAACACAGGAGGAGGACGGACCTGCCGTGTGAGTCTGTGTGAAAGAAAGAGTGCATTATAGAGGGACGGTGAGAGAGAGTGGCAAAGGTCAAGAGGAGGTCTGTGCGCCTCCTAACTCCAGATACCTTCTTTCTTTTTTGTTTGTATGTTTGTTTCTGAAAACAAAGCAATCTGCATCCTCTGTCGCCAAATGATTATTATTTTTTCTTTACATTTCTATGCAGCTTTAAAGGCTTAATTATTGGGGAAAACAGAGAAGGCAGATATTCATAATCTCACAGCAAAAGCCATTTCATCCCTTAATCACTGTAACAACTTTAATGCTACACCAGGGAACTGTTTCATGTGCAAATTCATTCTTCTCAGCCTCAAACTCAAACGTGGAGCTGCAATAGAGAATAACGCAACCCCCCCCCCAACTGAGATTTGCCCTATTTGACCAAAATATTTTGTTCAGATACTGTCACTTCACCAGAGACATCGATGAATCCAAAGTAAAGAGAAACTGTCAGCTCTGTCCAAAAAACACCAAACATGATTAATTAATCACTTATTTACTGGAGTTAAAAAAAAACAGGTCATCTGCTGGTCATGCAGCCATCTGGTGAAATTTTGACTTTTGTTTTTTTTGTGAAATTTTTTTGCACAGTGTGTCATTACTGCTACTCATGGGCGGATTTATAAGAGAATGGGGCCCCTGAGCACAAATATGCAAAAGACCCCCACCTCCTCTTATTATTCATAGAAGCAAGACAAACATATTTTGTGGTTTTTCATCTTTCTTTTATATTATATTATTTTATATTATATTTTGTATTTTTGCATCTTTTTGTGGGTTTTGTGTCTCTCTATTGTGTCTCTCTTGGTTGTTTAATGGCTCGCTGAAGTAATTTTGTGTGTCTTTATGGTTGTTGCCTGTTTTTGTTATTATGTTGTGTCTCTTTGTAGTTCATTTGCACGTCTTTATGGTTATTTTAAGTCTCTTCCGTAATTTGAGGGACGTTTTGCAGATGAAGACCGCGAGGCCCCTGACACTTTAGCTTCTTTTAATACTGCCTGTTCAAGGTGGGACTATCGCACCATTATGCCGCCTTGTTGTTCTGAATAAAAAGTACAATCACAGAAAGTGATACACACGGCTGCTGAGACAAGCTAATTTCCCACAAGTGGGATAAATAAACGTGTCTAAGTCTAAAAGGGGGGACAAAGTTTTCTCATCTTTTAGCCACCCTGGGCAGTAGTAGCACCAAAATAGTGTCTGTATAAACAGGACAGCTGGCAGGACGGGATCATGGGCAAGACAGATGTGACATTTTGATAACATGTTATGTGTGCAGACCACCACAGGAGATTTAAAAAGCAGTTAGCAGCAGTTAGTGGCTTACTCAAAGACAAAAAACTGTCTGTAAATGTCTTCAAATTGGTAACTGACAATGAGTTTCGGGAGCTCCTTACCCTCTGAGCAAAGGACAAGACCAGCCGCCAGCTAACAGGGGCGGGAAATTATTGTTATTGCCATGTTACGCTATTGTTATTGTTTCAAAAGCACTGTCAACGTAGCCTTTATTCTACATGTAACGTAATGCTGACGCTGTTATGTTAAATTTGCTTCTGTGATGCTTGCATGCTGTCTAAAATCACATACTGTAGCAGCACAATGCTGCAGCTGTTTGGTTCCATGTAAAAATGTGACGCGGCATAAAGAAGGGACTTAGTAGCGACCCTTTGAGTGCAATATTTGTGTAAAAGGGCTTTTGGGCCCCTGTGCCTGTGCCTGGTAGATACGTTTAGTAATCCATCCATGTGCCTGCTGCTGCACTTCTCAACACAAAAGTACTGCAGCTTTGACTTTACACAGACAGACTTTATCTCTGGTATCAGAGTGCTTCTTATTGTGGACTTTATATTGATTGTGCTAGCCTTGATATTGTCTCCACTTGACTGCGCAGCGAGAGTGAAAGTTTCACACCTAACTTCCCTCTCTCTGTTTCCCTCTGTGGAGAGCCAACAAAAACACGTCCTCCAGGATCTAAGCCAGCTCTTCAGGGGCAGAGACTCTGGCATTTGGTGTTAAACCACTTGAAAAGACCTGTTAACAAAGCGGAGTCCTTTAGATATAAGCCAAGTGAGTCTGAAGCACTTCAGTGGAGCACAGATAGCCAAAAGTATCACTGCTGACAGTAATTTGGGTCGAACAGAAACACAAGACCTGAAGCCTTTTTAACTTTACCACCACCAGTTGAGATCAGCACACTCTTTTAGAGCATTTTCGTGATTCAGGACAGGTATTGTTCTCAAGAAATGCACCTTTATGTTTAATATATGTGCAGCTGCACGAAGAAAACTGGTTAATGTGCAATATTAAACGTGCTTTTCTAAAACAAATACCACCCTGTTGTATTATCTGTGTATCCAAATCCTTCACTCTCAACTGATATTCTTCTCTTTCTCTGAAGTTAAAGTCGCCCTGGTTACCTCGTCAAAAAGCCCACAGGATTTTGGATCATTGCAGAAAATAAGCTCAAACATTTATGATACTTTCATGTTTTGTTCAGCCAGATAATCTTCATAACTGAACTCCACTTTCAGGATTTTTGAAGCCTATATATGATTGCCAGAGGTAAAAAAAACCTTTTGCTTGGCTATAAACTAACAACACTCCCGCTGTGTCACCACTGTTTTGAGGCTGTAAAGCTGTGCTCAGTAGCGTAATGATGTTCTCATTTAGCCACTTGTTAGCAGCTGCATTTTTAAGACACTTATAAGCCTCAAAGTTCACAAGTGGGGTAGTTAGTGATGTATTTTATATCGTAGAACAAATGGTTAAAGTCTCTCATGCTAGTATTAACCACAAGTCTTATTTTAGGCAGCTAACAGACAAGCAATTAAAGAATAAAAACAACTGAATTTGAGTCAAGGGAACCGGGAGTGCTGAAAACGTTAAAGGATTTTCAGGGTTTTAGGACTCATTCTTGGGCTTCTCTATGTTCTTTCTTGAGGATAAACATGGGCAGTGTAGTTTACTGGAGCACCAAATGTGTATTCATCTACAGCTGAAAATAGTCCCCAACAAATTAACTTTTAACTTGTGTTTGAGTAACTTTTGCTAAGGGCTGCAAATTATTTAGTCTTTTTAAATGACAGGTATAGCAGGAAAAACAGTATTTGACAGATTAATGAAGTGTTGGTTTTGCTTTGTTTTGATATACAGGATTTGTTTGAAATAACAAAAATATAGAAGAACTCCGGGCTTATCCTTTCACACACAGATAAAGCTTTAATATTTGGGATTATGATGAGTGGGGACTATTCCAGAAAGCAATATCCTCGTCTATTAACAAGTCAATCCCAAAAAACAAACATGACTGATTTTATCTTCAGTTTGGGTCACCATATCATATTTTCTCCCCTCCACAGATTCCTATTTGTGCTCGTGTCCCCGTGGAAATGTGAGTGCCACGCTCGCAGTGCCAGATAAGCATCTTCAGCTTTGATCTGCTCCATCTTGACTCACAGCAGAGTGTCTGCTGGTATCTGCAGCTCGCCGCTCAGTTACAGGAAGCCGCTCCGTTTCCGGGTGGATGGCTGGATTTTACAGATGGATGAAGGGCGTGGTAATTTCCTCTTGGATCGCTGCCATCAAAACCACAAGTGGCTTAAATATGGATTTGATTTATATGTGATTTGGTTCTGTATCTCTTGCTATGCAAATGTAGTGAAAACAGCTATTTCCTTCCTCCTCCATCACCAAACTTTTTACAATCTGTAGACCATCTGCGGTTTTGCCCTTTCATGGTTACGAAAGTTTGTTGTTCTGGTAGTGATAAGGTTAACAAGCTGATTCATGTTATATTAATTAATCAAGCAAGTGCAAATCAACTTCTCGGATCATTTGTTTAATCGTTCAAAGATGTAAATGGCTCTGCAGAGAGTAGAAAAGTATGTCTTTATATATATTTTTATTACTGCTGTGTTACATTCAACACCACAGACATGCCTAAAAAAACAGGTTAGTAAACAGTAGAAAGCAGCACGCTAAACTATTATGAATATTTTCGCTCCATCTCTGAAACAGCTCTTCGATGTTGACGTGTTTTTTATTCCATTTATTGTCACATGCGCTCTTACACTCTTTTTGTTAAGTCCTCCTTCTTTTCTGAATTACTCTGCAGCAGGGCTGGGCAATGTGGCCTAAATATAAAATCTCTGATTTTTTCACACTAAACTCAATTTATGATTTTAAGCAATTTTTTCCTCTTAAAAACAAACAAGTTTTGCTTTGATTTTAGCAATAAAAATTAACTAAATAAATAAATTTAAAAAAATGTTCAGAGGTTATTATGGAATTTTTGCCCAGTGACGCCAATATCAAGCTACAAGGTAGATTTATCAGTCATTTCTTTCTAAACATAGTTTAGAAAAAAAAAAAAAAAATTAAAATCAAATCAGTCCTTAAATCCTACTACATCTTTTGGTGTAGCTTACTCCTGCTTTAAGTCATGTTTAAAGAAAAACATTTGATGGCTCCAGTTTCTTAAATGTCAGAATTATTTTTAAATGTCAAACCCACGAATGTTGACATTATAGTAAGTTGAATATTTGGGGATTTGAGAGTTGGTTGGACAGAACAAAGCATATGAAGATGTTAAATGGGGGTCTAGGAAATTGTTGTGAGGATTTCCACTGTTTTCTTTCTATTGACCAAATGATTTATTTATCAGCTGAGACAATAATTAGCTGGTTTCTCTGCTGTTGAAAAGCATCTTTATTTTCTGCCCTAATACCAATGATGGCCTCCTGTGCTAAAATATACCCACCAGTGTTCATTTTTGAAACACTAACATCATTAAAAACATTATAACGATCAATTTTTCATCTCAGGGACCGTTCAGTTAATCTGTTCAGTGATAAAAATCTGATTTTTGGAGTCGTTCTCTCAGAATCAAAAAGGCAAAGGTTCGTTCTAGAGGAGTAAAATTGACAAACTGCGCTCTTTAATGCAGAAATCCGTTGAGGCAGAGAGATCTCCATCAACAACAGCCCAGGATGCCAAGTAAGGGATGCAGGTGCAATCGTAAAATATGCCAATACCCTCACCAGTAAGTGACTGCAACAAGCTCACACCTGTTCTCTGACGGCTGCCAAAAAACACAGTAATGTCTCACCTGAGTTAAGACAAGTCAGGTGGAAGGAAAAGAGTACAAGAAAATGTCAATTATTACAAACCAGGTCATCACTAAGTAACTCCTGTGATGAATGGAACGTCTCAAACAGATATTTAACAGCATTAAACTGGATCAGAGGGCAGATTTTAACATTAATGGAGACATTATGTTCAAGTCTTTGTGGCAATGTCACATCACAGCGGTCAGAGCACCTTATCTGCTACATCGCTCGGAAATTAGAGTTAAATGAATCTGTTTTGCCTCTGCTGAGGAATGGCTTTTCCGCGAGAGCAAATTGCCCATTTACACTCATCTGGGCGGCTATCAGATCCATGTCTGTGCGAAATTAAACCCACATTCACCCAGGGAGAACCTGGACTGTGCACAAACTGCGCAATGATCCCTAGTTTGAAGAATCACTTCTCCTCTGGAGGAACATGGTGCTGATTACATATGGCCTGCTCGCTGCTGATAGTGAGAGCCAATACATCACATTCCCATTTTATGCTGACTGCGAGAGCCGAGCAGATATGCAGCGGTCAGTATTGCTTCACAATGATTACAAAGTAAATGTTTACTCAAGCTGTCATGGTTTGAAATCCCATCATCTGCTGAGTGCAGTGGATCTGAATTATTTGAATGACCTGCAGTGAGGAGTTCAAGGTGCTTATTTTTCTTCAAAAGTAGGGCTGGCAAAAATCCATTAAGGGTCAACATATTTTGGCCATGAGTCTTCAAAATACCACAGAGCAGCCATACATTTGTTTTCATTTAAAAGAATCAGGATACTTAAGCACAAAGAAAGATAAAGGATAAACTTGTCGGCTCAACAAAACAATTGCCAGAAAACAATTGTTGGCATTGTATGTTTCTGCAAATAACAGATATGTTACATTTGTACGTCATTGTCTGTGTTATCATTTATACATTGAAACTTTAGATTTGAACAAAGCTGTGGTTAATGTATTTAGGTTAAGGCACAAAAAACGGTTGGTTATGGTTAGGAAAACATCATGTTTTGCCTAAAATGCCCAGTTTTGGTGGTATACTCCGAGCAGAAAAAAGCTGTTGTGTCTGGATAAAAAACAATGGCTTTTAACTATGACCAACTTGGCAAAAAAATGCCCCACAAATTTCAGGAAATAAGTAAAATGTGACAAGAAAATCACCCAAAAAATAGTGTTGAAAAAGGGGAAGCAATATTAATACAATTATTAATAATATATATATATTTTTTAAAAAAACTATATTTATAATTACAATAATTTTACCTTTCAACTATTTTATTTTTTGTTGTGTGTGTGTTTTCATGTTTTTATATATTCAAAAAAAAAAAATGTTAATTTCCTGCTAACTTTTGGACCATGTCTTGTTGCCTTCTCCCCATTTTTTGAAGGAAATTTAACCAATTTACTCAAGTTTCACATGGTTAAGAAGAGGTACATGGAGATCATTTGGGTTGAAAATAAAGTTGTTCCCATTTTTCAGACGATCCAGATATATTTCTGGTATTAAACAAATATAAAAAAACCATTTGCTCTGGGAAGCATGGCGGCACAGAAGGGTCAGATAAATGTCCTAAATATAGATGTAATTGTGTGAATGCACAGCAGTGTGATGCTGGAAATGTAACATGCATGGTCTGTTAACCTCCCCCCGACAGAAAGAGAACAAGCCAGAGAGATGTCACTAGATCAGCACACTGCTGCGAGATCATTAGCTAACAAGCGTCAGACAGTATCAGCTCACTGAGTGAACAGAGAGTCCAGCAGACGAGTCACTCTCCAGTTACTCTCCCCGAGAGAGAGCGAGCTCTCCACTTCCACTCACACAACCTGAACAAAGGCTAAATTAGTCTCTGGATGGCTGTCTTGGGGCTTTTTGGGAACCCAGTCAGGCGGGGTTGAGTGCAGAATGACTTCCTTGTGTGCTCGACCACCACCAGCCTGGATTAGACACTTCCGCCTGCCTTTTTAAATAGTCTGTTAATTAGCTGCAGGGTGGCTGGATGAAGTCATTACGGGCTTCACTGCAGGAAGTAATTCATCAACACCACTGGGCCTGTTTAATATGCCGAAATCAATATCGGCCTTTGCTTCTCTTTGGTGTTCCTCATTGGTTTTGCCTCGTGTGGAAGATGAGGCTTCAGTGTGTGAGGCGCATGTTCAGGGTGTTATCTGTGCTGCTTAATGGGTTTTTAGCCCTGCCAGCGGTCTGGCTCTGGGGACGACAATGTCAAATATTTCAACAACTATTGAATGGATTGCCATGAAACTTAGTGCAGACATTTATGGTCCCCAGAGGACAACGCCTGCTGATGTTAGTGGTCTCCTGTGTTTTCCTCTAATGCCTCCAACAGGTCAAAATGTTCAGATATCCAGTGAAATATCTCAACATCTACAGGATGAACTGACTCCACATTTTGTTCAGACACTCATTGTCCCCAAAGGATAAATGCTAATGATCAGTGGTGTAATGTAACAAAGTAACAATACTTTGTGACAGTATTTAAGTATTTTTTGGCAGTATCTGGACTTCACTTGAGTTTATATTTAGGTCATCTTTCACTTTTACTCCAGTGCATTTCTCCGTAGCATCTTTGTGAACGAGCGGATGAAAGGAGGGACAGACAGATAAATTAAGGAATGGGAGGGAAGAAGAAAATGGATTTTGTCATTTAAAACCTTCAAGTTTTTAAAAAAAGTTTCTTCAAGTGTAATTTATGTCATTTTTAAGGTGGTGTATGTTAAAAAGATTTAAACGTCATAATTCTCAAAATTGTACCTGCTTTTTTGTGAGCATTCATTGTTTGTTTTTCAATATTTAAGTGCATTTTATATCATAAAATTATGTTAAATAAATATACTTTTACTCTAACTTTAACTTTTACCAGAGTCATTTTCTGGTCAGAGATGTGTACTTTTACTCAAGTATGACTTTCAGGTACTTCATTCACCACTGCTAATCATTTTTCTTGTATTGTACGTTTGTATCGTATCTTTATGCAAACCACGGAGAGGTTACATTTGTACATTAGTATGTAGCGCGTACGCTGAAACTTTATGTTTCTTTACATTTTAAGAATGACTGTGGTTAATGTGTGGTTAGATTTAGGGTAGAAACACTTTGTTGTTATTCTTGACTTAAAACATTTGCTTTTGGTGGCTCGGCACTATCCCTGGTGGAAGTACAGTGATGAGCTAAAAACACCCATGTTTGGTGACTAAATAGCAGCTGGAAATGCTGCAATTACTCACTAAAAAACAGCCAGATTTGTTGTTTGTTGGTGTCTAACAGAGGTTTGCCCCCATATTTGAAAAATACAAATTTGTGGTTTGCAGAAACATGAAATGCTAATATTTTGTCTGGCGACGGGGCTGTTTGTCTTCTTCAGGATGAACTTAAATAAATAAAGTGATCCCTTGAGTTTTCATAAAGCTTCATCATCGGGTCAGAATTTAATTTGTCCAACACTTTATGACCAAATATTTGCAAAACAAATGTGATTTGTGTTTTATAGCACAAAACTGTCAGACACCTTTTTCACAGTAAACTTGTGACCTTACAACACAACCGTTCCTAAAAACAGGAGCTGACATATTTCACAGCTGTTGTGAAATGAAGGATTTTCTCAGACGTGTTGCTTCATATTTCTTTGTTTTGATTTGAGTTTTATATGCAACTCAAACGCAGTTTGTTTTCCCTCAGCTGAACATTATAAATCACTGTCTGCTTTCTGTCTCCTGGAATAAATTACAGCCAACACTACACAGACAGGAACTGCTCGTCTTTATTCGTCGTCAGCGGGGACAAAATTTAAGTTCTCTTCTCCGACAAACCAGCCGCAGGGAGGAGAGACATTAAACAGGACTCTAATGTTCAGCTCGGTTCAACTAGGGAGAAGGGAATTCACAGCCACCTGCAACGAGCCTGACATCCAAGCAATACATAAACACAAGTGACATCCGATTCTTGTGTTTCCCGCCTCCGTCGCCGTGTTTCACACCGCAGAGGCTCTCATGAGGTCTTTAAAGAAAACCCTGTTTCACCTCCAACAGTATTTGACTTCTGTTGCTGCTCTCTCTCCGTAGTGTCAGAGCTACATGATGAAGGGATGCCTCAGGATAATTACTGTACACACAGTGGTGGGAGAGGTATTCGGGACCTTAATTTGAGTAAAAACACTTATACCACATTATAAAAAATACTCTGTTACAAGTTAAAGTCCTGCATTTAATTTTTTACTTATGTAAAAGTAAGTACGTGATTCCAGGAAATTGCACTTTAAGTATTAAAAGTAAAAGTACCAAATGCAGAAAAATCTTAAAAAAAACAAAAAAACAAAAAGACACCCCCTCAAAATTATTTTTTTAAAAATTGAAAAAAACAACAACAACAGCCTCATTGTAAAAACTCAAATAATTGGAATAAATAATAAATAAATTGGAATAAAACAGACAAAAACACCTAAAAAGGACAAAAACATGCCAAAAAACTCAAATTTGTTTAAAAAAAGAAAAACATTTCAACCCATTTTTAAAATCAAATTAGTTGGTAATTCATTTTCTGTCAACTTGTTAATAAATTAATCAACTAATCACTGCAGCTGTACTTATATTAACAGTTTTATAGCCCAAAACAATATTTCTTAAACTCTTTTCAAGCAAAAATCTCAATCTGAAAAGTTACTAAAGCCTTCAGATATATGTAGGGAAGTAAAAAAATATTTCCCTTTTGAACGTGGTGGAGTAAAAGTATAAAGCAACGTGATAAGAAAATACTTTACATTCCACCACTGTGTACATGAATACTGCTGAGTGGAGGTGTTGAGCCTTTAATGGTTTGTTATGTTTACACTGAGGGGAAATGCGGGGAAAGAGGCGGTCACATGACTGGAAACAGGCCAGTTCAAATCATCATATCTGCAGAAATCTGGGTGTTAGAAGTGAGACAGGCAACACTTCCTCTTGTCTTAGAAACAGCCTCCCAAAACAATTACAAGCAAAGGCCCCCAGGTGCTGGTGTTTGCATGCATGTGACTCTTCCTCCTCCTCCAACAGAATAATGTGTTCTCAGTCCTCAGCAGTCAGCAGTTTAATAAAAAACACCATTAACGAGCACTGAAAGCCTCGCAGTGTCCACCAAAGTCTCCACATCTGGATGCATTTTCAAATTAGCCCCTAATAACTGATGTTAATAGAAGATATTTGTCAAAGTGTCACGTTATTCAGCCCTAAAGTTTTGCTTTAAAGGAAGCTGACCCGACCTGCCACACAGGAGCAGGCTCGTTTAAGTGGAAGAGGACGATAAACAGTCTGTCCTCGCTGTGAAACAGGACTTTGATTAAGGAGGAATGATGAGTGAAGACAAAAACACTCACATGCTAACAACTGAGCCTGTCTTCTGCTGTATTATTCACTATATTTACCATTAAATACACAAGGAACCTTCTTCTCACTCACATGTACACACATGCACATAAACTTACAAGTTCAATCATTTTTAATGTTTTTCCTATTTTTTTCCAAAATCCTGAATTTGCCCATTGTTAAAAGTGTGGATTTTCATGTGATTTAAGAACTTGTACTCTTAGACGGTCGCCCAAAGTATGTCCATACCAATTTTCAAGACTAAAGACCAATTGGAACAAAAGTTCTTATCATACCGAATATAGTCTTTAAAAAATGGGTTAATCTATTTTAAAATGCTCTCTGAATTTCGGTCATTCAACTAATTACGTAGCTGACTGTGTTTCAGCTGTAGTTTGGGTTCTTCTGTTAGGTTTTGTGTACTGTTTCAGTTGCTGTTGTATAAAAGACAAACTGACACAGACTTCAGCCTCTTAAAACAAAGCTTGAATTGCAGGTTTTGAAGATGTGCTGACTCAGCAGCCACACTGATCAGCGCTAATAATGAACAAACTTTCAGAAGATATTTCACAACACCTGGCTGACGGGTGAGAGCAGCTCCTGAAACACTGCCTCTGTTGTGCACCGTCTGCAAAATCTAGAGTTTGTGAGCTCCCCCGGCCTCCCCTCTCACACACACTGAGATTGGCACAGGGATAATTGATTTGTTCTGGAGTTTATTATCAGGAGTTTTTCTCTTTGGCTGTCCAAACATATTGAAGGCAGGGACGAAGGGTGGAAGACCTAATAGTTTTGGCAGCGTCTCCACATCGACTAAAAGCAAAGAATTTAACGACGGGGAAGAAAAAGAAAAGCAAAAGGAAAAAAAGGAAAAAGGATGCAACAAATAAGTTTATGTGTTTTAGAAAAAGCTTCTATTAAGGAAATGAAGAGTAAAAATAAAAGCATAAAAATTTAATTTTGGAGCACAGAGACTGCCCTGCAGCGAGACACTCAGCCCAGAAACAGAGACTCAACGGCCATCAAGCTCACTGTGATGAGGTTTTAAATAAAAAAGCAGCAGAATGAAGAAAAGTAGCTGAATCAGAGAGAGAAAAAAGAAGATAAAGAGAGAGAGCGCAGAGGAGGGGAGCCTAATACCCTCCTTGGTTGAGCTGCGGCTCTCGCCGGCCCACTCATTGCTTGCAGGTGTAATAACAGGGACTGATCCAGTGCCGGGGTCGGGGGTTCAGCGGCTCACAGAGGAGATATTTCTGCTCCCCTCTCCTCCCTCTCCTCTGGAAAAACAGCAGCTCAGCTAGTAAAATGTCTCATATCTCCGTCTCTATCTGCCACTAAAAAGACGTCAGCCATTAGGAGATGAGCCCAGATACAGCCTCCGTCGCCGGCTTGCTTTATTATCGCTTTTATGGCTTTTCTGTTGCACTAAATCATTTTGAGAGTCCCGGACGTGAAGCTGCACAATTACAACTACATCATGTTTGATGGGCCGCTCTGAAATCTAATATGAGTAAAGTGGGTTTAAACTCCACAGTTATTGTGGTTAGAGTCACACATATGAGGAGATTATTGATAATATTTTGACATGTTATTGATCTGTGGAGGAGGATTATCTGATCTGCTGCAGGTCAGAGGTCAAAGGTCAGATTTGTATCTTGCTGCATGAATGCATTCCTATTTTGTACCAATTTTGCAGAATAATACAGAGATGAGACCAAGTCAGTGTTTTGCAAGTCACAACTATGTCTTAAGTTTTTAAACCCGAGTCTCATGTCAAGACTGGCTTAAGTTTTTAAATTTAAGTTTTAATTCCTTTGCAAGTCATAAGGCGCTCCTCACCACATGTAATGCCATTTTAATAACAAAATAATGCTATATTATATTCATAAAATCATGGATGTTTTCCAAGATGTTTATTTATTTGTTACAACAACTGTGACTGAATTTAATCAACAAGTAGAGCTGACATTCAATCATTATAAAAAAATAAATAATACTAATGATGCATTTTATTTATAGGGAGCTTTTCAAGGTACTCAAAGACACTTTACAAAACTTCATAAAATATAATCCTCATACAACAGTTCATATGATATCCTATGAATTTGCACCTCACAAATGACTCCCAAGTCAAGAATTATAAGTTTCAGGTCGAGTTCCAAACTTTAAGTTTTGAGTCACAAAAAAGTTATTATGCACCTTTTAACTAACTTTCATGGCATTTTAACAAAATTGAGTGACAATTTATTTATATAGTAATATAATTTATCTGTATTTATTTGTTAAAAGGATTGTTGCAGGTTTTGCACTCCATGGTTTGTTTGTTTTTTTATTCGATTTGTTGACAATCTTATAAATTTAAAAAAATAAAGTGGCGCTCAGTAACGTAACATTAGGTCAGGGTTCTCTCCTGCAATTGATTAGATGCTGTAAGATTCGTACAAACAAAGAGGATCTAAGGAATCAAGAGTCGACTTTTCAGGACTGAATAATGTGAGTTTATTCAAGAAATTTAGGGATCTGTGGATCACTTTTTACATAACATACTTTTTTATCTTTGGGCTTAAAGAGAACGTATCGAATATTTTCAAGTCAAAGACACGAGTCCAAGTAAAGTCACGAGTCATTGGTGATAAGTCCAAGTTGAGTTGTAAGTCTTTTTTTTTTTTTTTTAACATTTTATCAAATAGAGTCTAAAGTCATCAAATTTGTTATTCAAGTCCAAGTCATGTGACACGAGTCCACACCTCTGATATCTAAAAATTTGATTTGATTTAGATTTTGCTTTTTGTTTGAAAAAAAATCTGAAATTGGCCTCGCGTAGCAGGACGCAAAAATACACAAAAATATGGGATTATAAAACCAGCAGAAACACTGCAAATCACATCAGACATTACAAATGAACGAAGAGCAGCTACAACGTTCCCTGCTGTCTTTCACTGCTCGGTAAGATCTGTACTCTGCGTAACTTTTCCGCTGTTATTCTCTACAGTAACATGCAAGACGACACTACTTCTCTGCACTAATAAGACACCAAGCAACAAGGTGTAACAAGTGTAACACTACTTCTGCAAATGTCAAAATGAAACAGCATGCAGTCAAAGTTACTCAGGCATGAAGAATGACTCAAATCAGATAAGAGGATAACTGCTGCAACTTAACCGAGGGAAATTTAAAACAGATGGTGGTCGACTCTGGGTCACATCTGGGCTCACAGGCCAAAGAGATGCAGATGTTATGAGTTCACTTTGTAAACTATCGTGATGTTTTTGGCAGGTTAACTCCATGATACTTAAGTACGATAAGGAACGTCATTTTAGGAGCTTGTATTTTGAGATGATGTAAATTAAACTTCCTCCCAGCAGGACTGCAGTAATTCTGTGTTCTTATTGCTACATAATCAGAGTATAATTTACTCTGATATTATTGCTACATGATGATTATACATGATGGAGTTTAGAGACAAGTTCTCCAGAGTTATTGTAGTTTTTCAGCCAAAAATATCTCAAAAACAATAGAACTTTCTGTTTGAGAAAGCGGTGACACAGTGTTTCTTTGTGTTTCTATGTGTAGCTCTATTATACGTTTGGAGGCAGTATTGTTAACACAGTTGTCTGTAGAGATACAACATGAATCCTTTAAACCAGCACTTACTGTAATGAGCTGCTGACTCCACCACCTCGCTTTTTGTTTCCGTAGAGAATCGAGCATCTGAAGAGCTGCAAACAAACACACCAACACAATTATGCTCAGCAAACACTGAGGCCTCCTGGGTAACTCAATCAGAATAATTCACTTCATTACTTCTCTAAACAGTCCGCTCCGCCGAAAGTGAATTTAAAATAGTTTACGCAACATTACTGACAGACAGCTGACACGAAACGCAGACAAAGCCGCCTCAGTGTCTCTCAGTGGCAGGTGATACACAAAGAGACAGAAAACCTGAACACTGAATGTAAAAACTTGTGCTAAAGCTCATTCTTTAACTTGATTTTGTTGTGAAATAAAGCAGTCCATATTGATTTATTAGAAATTTATTGATGTACCTTATTGTAAAGTGTTACCTACATTTTTTTATTGGTATAATTTATTTTTCCCATTCATTTTATGTTCTCTGCTATATCATGTAAGCATTCATATTGCACTTTATTGAGCCTGCTTGATCTTATTTTCTTTATTATTATTTTATTGTAGGATCCTTTATTTGCTTTTGTAATTCATTTTGAGGGGAGATTCGTTCATAAGCCTCTCGGGGTTTCCTGTATCTCACCTGCACAATCTGCTTCTATTATGTTGATGTTTTGCTCTTTTGTTCGTTAAGTTTATTTTGGAAAGACAAAATACATAAATTGAAACTTGAACGTCCAAAACTGACACTGAGGGGGAACCCAGTGTGTCATATTCTGATTTTAAGCGATTTTCGCAAAAATCTGTTGCACTCAAACACCTGAACAACGACTGAATCGCTTCTCTTTCATCCTCATTTAGATGGTTCATGTTTTCCTGCAGTTAAACTCACAATTTAGATGTTTCTGCCGTCAGATAACTGAATGAGAACAAAACAGTGATTTGATTGAACGTTACTTTTTGAGCAACTTTAGTTCTTATGCTCCTTGTTTACTGAACATTGGTCAAATCAGTATTTGATGATTGTGAATAAAAAGGAATTAAGTTAATTTCTTGAAAATATCTAAAGCTTCATCACCTACTGACCTTTAAAATGTGCTGGCTTCTCTGTAAGATTCAACAGATGTTTTTTTCTGTTAGATAACAGTTTAGAGGAGCGTGTAACAATAAAATGAAACTCCACAGGTCGCCCAAATATGATCCTCTGAGCTGCAGGAATAAGAGGACGAGCAGGGAGAGAAATGAGGAGACACACAGCAGTGAAGGTTCAGGTTCAGTCAGTTTTTCCATTTGGGATTTTGTGCCACCTTTTTCCTCCATGACAGCGTAAAAACCACATCTGCTTCCACTGAGGGGGATAAAGATACATCTCGCTTTACTGCGTTTGTTTGGTTTGATACAGAGAGACGACCGTTTGACGCAGGTGAGAGAGACAAACAGTCCTCACAGCCTGCAGGTCAGAGCAGACGAGGAAAGACGAGAAGGGAGAAACAGTGCGTTCAAATAAACTGAAGATGGTTAAAGTGGTCTGAAAGAATTTCATTAGATTTAACAGAGGAGATGAAAGGTAAAAAGGGAGGAGAAGAAAGAGGAGGAGAGGACTCCAGCTGGCAAAAACGAAAAACAAGACAGATGGAGGGAGCTGCACCGACAGCGATGAAGATGAATAACAATAAAAATGAGGCGAGAGTTTCCCTCACTGAGGTGTGTGTAATCATTAATTATTATGACAGCGGGGAGAGAAAATAAAAGATGCAGCGATAAGAAAACTCTTCAGATCCAAGATTACAAGACTCCTAAACTTTAACCCAAAATCATAAAAAGGAAAAGGGCAACAAAGGGATCAGTTAATCAGCAGCTGATCAGCCAGGTGCTTAAATGTCAGGCCTTAAAATTTGACTGCTTTAGAACAAAAACTCCTCTCACACTGGAATAAAATCTGAGGACATTTCCATTAATCAAAGACATTTCAGCTGCTTGTTGATGAAAGATAGAGGCAAACGTTTCCTCTAAAATACAGCAAATACACTCGCTAAATGCTGACACAGATTGTATTAGAAAAAAAAACAAATAAAAATAAAATAAAGATATGTATGTCTTGAACTGAATTTTAAAACTATAATTATAATAATTATAAATATAGTTGCCGACAGACTTTTTTTCCAACGTTTGAAAGAAATCAAACCAATTTGCTTAAGGTTTAAATGCTTATTGAAGGTGTCTGAATGCAGCACAGGAAAACTGATGTCGATCCAGGTTTCAAAGGGTTAAAGATAGAATTAAAAAAACTAAATTTTCCAGAAAACTATCAATCAGGAGACCAAGTCGGAGGGCATCTGCTGGATGGATGTAAGATATCAGTGAAAGGGGGCTTAAAGGTCAAGTGAACGTGTCTGAAAAGAGTTAATAATATCCTCTTGTCTTAATGAATATACTGAACTTTATCGGCGTGTAGTCAGACACAATGTGACACCAGAAAAGTCCACTTCAGTTGTGATTTATTGCAGACATGGACAGGTGTTAGGGCAGGTGCACGTGTCCATGCTGGTTTAATCTGCACTACAAACACAAACTTACCGAGAACAAAGAAACTCACATTTTCAGTTAGACAAGTTGTTGCGAGGAGAGTCCAGAGTTCAGCTGCAGGAGAAAACAAGCAGACCCACACCTGAACTCACTCCTGTATGCAGGCTGTCATCAGGGCGGACTCCTCCTCCTCCCTGCTCCTCCTCCTCCCTGCTCCTCCTCCTCCCTGCTCCTCACAGTGTGGCCCAGGTCCTTCATTTTTATTTTAATGTGGATCACAATGATCTTGATTTGGAAATCCCATGTTTTGCTATCCGGGATCAGCCATACCTAATGTACTTTTGTGCTGTGTTTTTTAAAGCATCACTCTGATCCAGATAACCAGAGCTTCAAAGGGGACAAAACGTTACAATGCAACTCTGTACAGATACGGCGGCGTCACTTTAAGTGTTTTTATTTGAAGAGAACAGCTTAAATGCAATTGTTAGAATCCACTTTTGTTATCATTAATATAATTTGATAAATCAAAGTTAAAATAAAGTAATTATTTTTGATATTGACAGATATTTGAAGGATTTTTTTAAATTTATTTTTTATTATTTTATTATTATTTTTATTATTTTATTATAATTTATAGGGACAAAATACTTTACTGTACTAAAAGGTTTACTTGGGAGCCTAATGTACTTTATCTACTTCATCACAATACAAGTTAAACTTATCTAGTGCAAAATAAAAAAGTATATATATTTAACAAATTTAAAAGTTTTACCTCATTTTGTTTTCTAAAATCTGCTGGGATCAGAGTAATCCTGATTTTTTTGGATCAAAGATTTCCCGATCCTACTCAAAAAAATTGAACAACAGAAAATGAACGTTTGTTCCCGATCAAAACCAAACCAGGATTACATTTTCTAATCAGGATACTTTTTCCTTTTGAGCAATCATTTTCAATATTTTCAGCCAAACAGCAAAAGAAGTAAACCATAATATGTTTGATGCATTTCATTGTTGTCCAGAATTGTGTCTATTTATGTTTTGTCGAAGCATTATTGTGCCAAATACTTGATTATCCATTTCACACCTCTAATTTATTCACGGATATTTTTGGAATTTCACCGAACATACAAATGTCTGCTCAGCTTTGCCAGAAAAAAATAATGATGCAGAAATTTTGAAATGTGTTTGCAAAAGTGTGAAAAAAGTTTGTTATTGAGCCAGAAAACAAAATCACAATGATATTTCTGTGGAGTATTTGCACTCTCTAAAGTTCTACAAAATTGTAATTCTAGGACATAATTTTAATATGTAATTATGATAATTGTAGCTATAGTTGTTTTTTTGTTTTTGTTTTCTTTACATTTTCCCCCAGCTTTTTGAAAATAATTTTCTAAATCTACTAATTTATTCAAATTTTTAGGATATTTTTTGCCAAGTTGATAAATGCTTTCCCCCCCATGACCGAGTGATAGAAACAGTAAAATCTGAAATTTAAAAAAAGAGCAACTTCCTCAAATTCAGTAAAAGAAATTTTTTTAAAAAAGGGTAAAAAAAAAAAAAAAATAACAACAACAAACAACAACAAACAAAGAATTGAAAAAAAGTGCTTAAAAATAATAACAATTCTGTAAAACATTTTTTAAATATATGATAATAATAATGAGAAATAGAGCTTTTGGGGGATTTTTTTCCCCACAGCATTTCTGAAAATAATTATCAAAATCTATAATTTTTTTGCAATTTGCTGAAAAGGTCTTGTCAAGTTGTTCATTGCTTTTTCCCTCCATGTCTTCAGAGGAAATCAAAACAGTTTGCTCATGGTCTAAATTTTTAATACTTGTGAAAGAGGCCTGAATGCAGCACATGAAAACTGATGTCAACATTTTCCTTGAGCTAATAACTTCAGTATTAATGAAAAATGTCAGACATGCAGCACACCATCAGGCCTCTGCAGTGTGGGCACACACCCTCCTCTCCTGCTGCAGCAGCAGGGTGGAGTCGTGTCAGAAGCACATTGTTAGTCTGCACGCTGCTGCAGCGACACTCTGAATTGCAATCTTTGCATTTTGATATTCTTTTCTTGCACGAGTCAGGCTGATGATTTCCTCAGCTTCGACTCTCCAGGGCCTCTCTGCTCGTACCGTCAGCCCTCTTCACACACTTCCTCTCTTACTTTTCCTCCACTCTCTCTTTTTCTCTTCTCTGCCCTTCTTTCCTTTTACATTTCCAACTCTCCATCATTTCTGTTTCCTCTCGTGTTGCCTCCCTTTTGATTCCCCTCCCTCATCATTTCTCTTCCCCCCAAAGGATGCAGAGAATTAGAGCACAACTTCCTCCCTCGGAAACACGGACTGGAAGAGCTGTAAGCTGTATGATCATTAAAACCAGGAGGTGGATCATCCATCATAACTCCCTCCACCTCCAGGACACTGTTTCAACACCGTGTTGCAGTAAATTGCTCCTCTTTCCCTCCTTCTGTGCCCTCCTGCGAGCGCAAAGTGCCTCACGTTGATGTTCAGTCTGGTGCCAGTATTTGATAAACACTGCGTCTCGAGAATCGTTTTTATTACTCTAATCAATGGTACTTTAGTTAAGTGCTTCTTTCAGATTATTATTCTGTTTTTATTGGAAAAAAGAGCACATTTAAACTGTTTCTATAAGGTTTACATTAGCAGTTTCCTATTCTACCGTATTTCTTCATTTTGGTGCTCCGACACTACTACTTGGTGAATATGTCAGAATTTGAATAAAACTGTATTTAAACTATAATCTTTAAGATTTTACGCATGATTGAGATTACACTTGTGGTTCTTGGTGGTAATGGTGAACTGAGATCCCAAACTCTCTTTTGGGTTGTCCGGGCTTGTTTTGCTAGTAACCAAACCAAAGTTTGTACTGTATATATAAACAAACAAACAAAATATAGAAATATAAGAAAGCAAAGTTCTCCAAACAAGTCTGCAGTTTTCATAGGAACTTTTTCTTTTCCAATGGAAAAAAAACCTTAAAGGTGACGTCTTTGATAATCCACAGTAATGAAGAATTTTAATGGAAAGAATTTATTGTTGAATTTCTTAAATGCAATTTTTAAATTCCCCTTGCAGCTGTATTGGGGTGTGATCATAGCAGAGATCTGAAAACAATTTTTAACATCATATCTCTACCAGTGGCTGGCTGTCATATTTTGGCATTCAAACATCACAAACAGACATTTCCTGTATGTGGGTGAATTAGCTGGAAAGTGTAGATTTGGATCAGAGTAATGACTCACTCCCTCCATGTCACATCCTTCACCAGGCAAAACCTCCACCTCACTGTGACCCACTGTTTCCTCCACTTTGCTTGTTCCAGTTTGGAAAAAAAAACTTTCCAGCGTCCTTGGATGTAGGAATGAGACTTCTGAGAGGAAACGTGTTCCCAAAACGTTGAATTACTGCTTTAAAGCTTTTCTACTAAATGTGATGTACAGAATGCAAGTATATAATATAATCAACACTTATTATGCATGAAAATGTCCTTTTTTAGGCTTTTCTTCTCCTGTTATTTCCTCTGAGTGACCCAGGAGTCTGACGGGTGATTAATGTCGGCTCACTTCCTTCAACAAAAAGCTGCAGGATACAGAAATATTCAGCCTCAAGGATTCTTTCCCCTTTTTATCTGCAGGCACCAGTTGATGCCACAGGCTTTCTGTAGCCTCTACAAGCCTTGAAAATGTATGCTGTGTTTGCAAATGTGTGTGTGTGTGTGTGTGTGTGTGTGTGTGTGACAGTAGGTGAGAGAAAAAGGTGTGTGTGTTCATGCTGCTGCTCCTTTAGTCCTGCAGAGATTACATTCATTTAGATGACAGATGAGGAAGTGAAACCTCCCGAGACCCTGAAGTACAGATCAGCTCATCAGTGTGTGTGTGTGTGTGTGTGTGTGTGTGTGTGTGAGAGAGAGAGAGAGAGAGAGAATATCTGCTCCCATCAATTTACGAGAACTTGCGCTCCAGTTTATCATCCCAGCTTCCTGGCAGCGTGCTGCTGCTGATGCTGATGCTGATGCTGATGCTGATGCCATCTATGAGTCAGGATGTGGTCAGCTTTGATCATCACCTTTTAACTGTCTGATTTTTAGATTTTGATCCAATAAAATACACTCCAATGACAGAAATTGCTTTAATGTAATTTTGAGGAACCTTTTGTATTTTTGAACTACGACGCTATTTACTCATCTGTCTGTGTCTGAGTGACTAATGGAGACGACAATGTTTGACTTTTTCAGTTACAGAGAGAGATCGCTGCAGATACAGCAGCAAAACAGGCTGAAACGTAATCCCTGAGGGCAACTGTGCACCATCAATTTACGTCTATTAAAAGGCTCAGACTGTTATTAGTGTCTGAAAGCATGATGGAAAGCATCCCTACAGAGAAATTCAACATTTTTCTTCACTTTTTGCTGATTCAATGTGTAAAATCAAGTCTCACTCAAAGAGAAGTGTCTATATTTATGTTTTTGGTGTCACAAAGGGCTCACAGAGAAATAACTTGTCATTATTATTAGTCAGCTATTATTGGATTGTGCATTTATTGCATGTTATCAGCCACGGCGGTGCCCTCAGCATGTTGGCCTGAAGTCTGCATTAACAAACAGCAACAAATCAAACATGAGTCGAGTTTAAACTAAATCAAAATGAAACAAAACAACAGAAAGAGAGAATTAACGAAGAGCAGATGGAGAAACTTTTCACGTGTCTGACAAAGTGTAACTGGACTCAGCCAAACTTTAAATTCCAAGCTTTTAGTAAAATGTGCTGAAATCTTTCTGCTGGAGGAGAAAGTGGAAAAGAGCTCAGTGGTCAGAATGACTCAGCTGTCGCTCTCTAATTCATTCAGAGCTGGATCAGAGCGCAGCTACAAATTATTCCACTGTGTTTGTTTCATCCAGCAGAGAGGACCAGACGGGTGGAGTTTGTTCTGCATCCAGAAGCTTCATCACTAACAGAGGTGGAGAATCAATCAACTTTCTGCTCTTTTGTGACGGTCAGAGCTTTCTGGCAGAATATGTCGTGCCGTAAACGTGTCTTTTTTTTCCAGCTCTGGTCTGTTTCCAACAACAGTACAAAGAACAAGAACGGGCCTTTTTGTTTCTGAGCAAAAAAAGGAAAAAGACCATCTGAATATCATCAGCAGCAGTGGAAGTAAACGGTTTACTGAAGCGCTCCTCAGCACTGTGAGCTAAATCTACATCGTTTTCAGTCTCTGCCAGCTGAAATAAACAGCCTGAAGTTTAGCACAATATATCAAAATGCCGTTTCCATCACAGATTTACGCAAAGCTTAAGCAATAGTTTCGAAATGTCGATAATGACACTGAGTGATGTTATGTGACTTCTCCTCTCATGATTACGCTCCAGTAACCATGGCGATGGATGCTCAGAACATTAGCAGGTTTATCTCTATTGCAGCCACCAAACCAGCCGTCATTATATCCAGTCAGAGGCGATGTAGGCGTGTTATGTGAGCGATAATGGAAAGACGAGCACCTCATTTTACTCTTTCTTATAAAACATAACTTTCTAAATCTAAATTTAAAAATTAATCGCCGTTTGCGGGACATTTCTTAACGTTGCTCATTGCCTTTACCCCCCAAGTTTCTGAAACAAATCAAACCAATATTCTCAGGACAGAGAGGACATGACACAAGCAGGGACAGTTTAAACAGAGTCAGTCTGTCAGCAGGACAATTAAAGCAACAAGACAAATTTACTCACAGTCCCTAAATCAGGCAGTTGAGAGCAGTCAGGCACAAGAAAACAGGTAACTCCAACCCAAAAATAAAGATGATCTGACAATGGACAAAGAAACTGGGCAGGAATCAGTAAGGAGACATTAATTATAGGAGTGAGAGCAGGTGAGCTGACTGAACGGAGCAGCGAGGTGAGATAATCAGGGCGGAGCAGACCAGCAAAACTGGTGGGAAAACATGCAGGCAGGAGGCGAATTTATCTGAAACTAACGCTAAACATAAATGAATAAAGAAGAATCAAACAAAGAGAAAACATAACCTCAAGAGGCGACTGGGGCAGATCATGACACACATATTAAAAAAATGACAGAAAATATATACGAAGTGAGTTAATTCTGAGATGCTGCAGTCGTCCTGAGAATAAATCTCTAAATTAACATTATTTTGCGTCTTGTCTTGCATACCCATCACACTTAACACTTATTTTATCCCCTTTTTAATTTTCCCCCTTTCTCCCCTTTTCTGCAGTGGCATCATTGGTTGTAATTTGCATTTAGGACAGTTTTTTTGTACTGTGCAGCCTTCACTGTGAGGTGCTGCTCACCTTATTAAGTTTTAATGCAGTGAAGCAGATCACAGCACACATGCTTCACTGGCATTTTTATTAGTCTTGCTTCTGTGTGATGCAAAGATGCAGAGGTTTGTTTTGGATGTTTCAGGACTCTGTATCTCTCCTGGCAGAGAAGACCATCTCTTAAAACGAAGAAAAAAAAACCTGTTCATCTCTTTAAATTTCCTTTAAAGGTCATTGGATCGTTATCAGTGAGATAATAGCTCACTGTACATCCCTCTTGTAAACCTCTTCGCTCTCCCACACCTGCACCAGATGAGGATTGCCTCCGCCTTAGGAGTATGGTTGTCATGACAACCGTGTCCCATCTCTCCCTTATCCCCGTGTGAAGGAGTGGAGGGTAAATACCCGTGAGAGGAAAGGCCGATGAGTTCGTCTCTGGAAGATGAAAAAAAAAGGAGAAGCAGCTCAACTTCTGCTGCTGCTGCTGCTGCGTGTCTGATGAAGGATTCCTCCAGCTCAGACTCACACACTATTTACACAAATATGCGCTCCAAAAACATTTTAATTTCTGCATCTGTCAGTTTGCTGTTGCAGTTTATTTGAGCTTTTAGGGCTAATATCAGCATTTTCTTTAAAACCACAATGTGTAGGATATTCAAACCTGAGTGATCGTGACAAAAAAAGACACTTTGATATTCCTGTACTGAAAGCAACAAATAAAAACTGTCCACTTACAGCCACACTTTTGTGGTTTCAAGTGACACATTTAAACAACTACTGAATCAGCATACTTTACCTTTTTATATTAAAAGGAGATGATATGTGTGATGTTAGCTGTCAAACTTTTGAAGGTTACTGACACTTTTATTTGGCAGCTGAAAGCATCTTCATCACACACACACACACACACACACACACACACACACAGAGTCTAAAAACCTGTTTCTTATCTGCAGATGAGTGTTTGTATCAGCGCTCAGGCAGGTAACACACTGCTGCCCTCTGCTGCTCGGACACTTTCACTGCATGAGCTCATTAGAAAAAAAATTAGAGCTTCTTTTACACAACAGTTTAGATTTTATCCAATTATTTGTTCTAATATGGATTTTTATATATATTTTTTTATTTTAAGTTTGCTGGAATATTTAATTGATGATGGTTTTCATGAAGAAAATAGTGTGTTTTTTTTAATCACGGTTTGGTCAAATCTGTGGGTAAAGTATTGAATATGTTACTTTTTTCCATGGGTCCCAAGTTAAAAATAAAGTTGGAAATTATTGGTTCTGTAGCTGTGGGTTGACAGGTTTTTGTTTTTTTTTTCAGTTTTTTCAATTTTTATGAAAGTTTAAAGTTTGATATGACACTAGCTGAACTCAGTAATTACTACATGTATTAGTCCAAAATGGTGTGATTATTTCCTTTTTTTGGGGAGGGGTTGAAAATAAATTCCATCTCCAAAAAATAATCCTCTCACCTCAACTTTTACTTTTGAAATAAATGTGACAGCAGAGGAGAACGGACAGTTTGAAGAAATGAAAACTTGTTAGGAGTCTTGAGTCTTTTTGAAACAAGTATAACAAAAAATAACATTTTTTTTACTTCACATAATTTATTTGTATTACAATAAAAATGCATAGAGCAGTATATACAAAAACAGCAAAATATATCTTTATTGAAATAATAAAGTCAAGTTCAAGATATTAAAAAAAAAGCGATCACGTGGTTGAAGGATAATCTTACAGGTACAGTACTTACAAACATCAGGCACAGATTTGGTGATCATCTCTGACTAGTGCGGGTGTTTTTTAACACAGTAACGACAGGTTTCTGACAGTACTCGTAAATATGAGTTAATGGCTTGTAAAAGTACGGACAACATCCAACATTTTCTCTCCGGGTAATGATCCAAATCCCGATTGATTAAATGCCAAAACAATCAGGCATTAATCATGTAACTCCACCTGAATCGTGTTAGAATTTGCTGGATTTATTTTACCTGTCGTGTCGACTAATACATTCCTCTGCAGGTCACAATCCTGCAGCTGGAGCTTCGGTTGCATTTCACCGCGTATTGATGGTAATGTGACGATTTTACACACTCACTGTCTCACTGTTCTGCCTTAAAAACAACATCTACAGAAGCTCAGAAAATGACACATGCTGGCTACTTCGACCAGAGAAACACTGACTGTCCAAACACAAGTTGTGCGTCCAAAAAAAAGGGAAAAGATAATTTCAAAACAAAACTGTCAAGCAAAATTACAAAATAAAGCGCAGTGACAGAAAAAGGCTTTATAATCGAACAAACAACACAAGGGGACACAAACAGTGAGACATAAAGACAAAGTTGCTCATCAGTGTGGACAACCAGACAATACCTCTAAGTAACAATTCAAAAAACAACTGACTGATGACTTTTTAAAGCATGTAAACATTTCATGTAGCCACAAACTGTGTGCAGCAAGGACAGAATGTGGCCTATTATTATTGGTATGTGAGCTTTGGAAAAATGAGACATGTGACTCAAAGAACAAGATGATGCGTCCTCTTCAATATTTCAGACGGGTGAAATAACCCCCACTCTGCTCTTGGCTCCTGTTTCCTTTTTAGTGTTTGTTTTATGCAACATGGATGGATTTTAGCAGGTAAATGTAAATAAAACAGTGTCCAGTAAGTTGGGAATCCCACAAAAAAATGATAAATTTAACTTTTAAGAATCTTTGAGATTGTCTTAACTTTTTATGTTTTCTTGTGTGACAAACACCAACTATCTGACACCTAAAAGTCACCACGAAAAGTCACATTACAGCGACAAAAAAGGTAAAACGGAGAGACGAGTTGTTTTAAGTGATGATTTGGAGCGTCCAAAAAGTCAAAAGTGAGATAATAAACAAATGGTTCAAACGCTAAAAATATATGTCTACAAATTTGGGATCTTAAATTGTTTTAAAGGGATAGTTTGTATTTTTTGAAGTGGTGCTGAAGGAGGTTTTTACCCATGGTCAATGTAAGTCAGCCAATTACAGACAGTAGATGTCGATCTGACACAGAGGCTTTGCTTTATACTGCTGTGGGATAGTCAGACAAAATATATTTTGGCAAACTAAAAAAAATATTAATTTCTGTTTAATTGAACAAAATATTGAGAGTATTTTTACCGATTTACAACTTGCAGAGTTTTCTATATATTTTAATAAATCTATTTTAATTTATCTTATTTATTTATCTTAAATTATTCTTCTGTCTTAGCATGCTTAATTGTTTTATTATTAATATTCTTTGTCTAATGCTTATATTCTTTGTATCGTATTTCCTCTTATTGGTGAGTTTTTATTTTTGTTTTTAAATTGTTTCTATCTGTTTCTCATTATTATCTGTCTTCCTTCTAATATACTTTTTCCTCCTTTCTTTTTTTTTTCAAATTCTACTTTAACTTTTGACTGGCCTTAGTATTATTGTTCGGCTTTTATAATCATGTTGCCACTGCAAGAAACCTTCTTGCTTTTGCTTTGCTTTGTTTGTCAAACAGTTTTTAAAGGTGCTATACTAATTACGTTATTAAAAACACTAATTTTAGCTCCTATTTATAGAGATGTTAAGTCACCTTTTTTCACAATGCAGTTTAGCTTTAAAGAGTGCGATATAATAATTTACCAGTTGGAAATCACTTTCTGACATAACGGTAAAGCAGTGAAGATCTTCTCAATATAGCGTGCACTAAAATGCTAAAAAACACACGCTAATATTGATTTTTTTAGGTGACTAAAGTACATTTTGTTGCTGACATCTACTGTATGTAACAAACTTTCAATAACCTTAAAAAATGTGCACTATCCCTTTAATGAGAGAAGATCACCGTCCTGACCAGCAGGGGGAGCTCAAACCGAGGCATGCAAACATGCTCTTCTTCTCTCAGATCAAAGTGTAACAACCAGGTTCATGGTCGGACTGACGCTTAGAGTCAGTGTTGAATTTATGGAGTGGATCCAGAGACTCTCAGAGCACGAATACTGAAAAAAATCGATTTCTTAAACTGAAACGAGTCCAAGTCGATTGACTCCTGAACCTGGGTAAAGATACATTCATCTCACACACGTCTGACCTTTTCCAACAGAGTCTGAGAGACACAAAGAGACAAAAACTGCATCTGAAAACTTTAAATCTGTGTCTCACATTCAGAAAACATTAGATAAAATAGATGCAAAGTAAATATGTGCAGCACTTCTCTCATAAAGCAAGAAAAGCAATACAGTAGTGAGCAGAAACAATGAAGACTTTCAATCCAAACTGAGTTATCCGCCGTTTCAAACCTTCACCAACAAACAGTCGTGGAAACAAAGTAAAAAAAAGACAATAAGAAGTCATTTCCACTATAAATGGATAAACGATCAGCGAACATTGCAGAGACAATTTATCAAGTAAAAAAAAAGCTTAAAAAGCTCAGACATGAAGTCCCACCTGTTCAAAAGCATTCGCTGACATCCCAGTGAAGCAGCGTTTAACAGCGTTCAGCCGCAGACACTCATGAGGCGAGTTAAAGCGAGAAGCTCTACGCCGGCAGCTCGAAGTGACACAAACCTCTGGAAATGCACTTCATGTGAGCAGTTTGTGTTTTCGTGTAAAGTGAGAACCTGAAGCAGAATTTGACAGCATTTTTGATTTCTCCACCCGTCTCCAAACCAAGCCCAGACCTGCTGAGCTGCACGGAGCTCCACTCGCACATTCCTGTTAACTGAAAGCAAAATGTGGATTCACTCTAACAGTCTGAAGCTCTGAGGACCACAGGAGGTTTTGTTGTAACATGATTTACCCACCGGTTCAAAAGAATTATGGAAAACAAAAAATCATTAATAAAACAAAAAGTGACACATCTGGATTTGATGAATTTACGGTAAAACAGACTTTTCAAGATGCTTTGTAAATGAACACAAACTGAACGAAACAAGTTCTGGTGAGGTTTAGTTTGAGTTGGAGCGAGTCACATGAATACTTTCGGGAGTGTGGATGGGAATAGCAGCACAAACTAAGCCTCCAGCAACAGCTACTGGGAAGTGTTCACTCGGAAGTCCTTTTAAAGCTGCAGCAGCAAAAAAACTGCTGCGTGTGGGAACGACTGGTGGTTACCAAGAGGTGAAGAATTAGGACCGGGTCACATGCTGCGTCTTTTAATGCCCAGAAAACGTGAATTTGGGTGCTACTCTTCTGTCTACTCTGTGCCAACTTTCACAGGCGGAGACAGGTTGTGCCTGACGTGGCTTAACTACCGTTACCAGCACCGTATCAAAGCCTGCTTAACAGAAAGCAAGAGCTAATCCTCCCTGCAGGTGTGTTTTTAGAGTATTCTCTGTCTAGCCCTGCGCTAAGGCCCTGTCTACTTGTAAACAGATATTTTTGAAAACATATATTTCCCCTTTATGTTTTGGCCTCTTGTCCATGTGCAAACAAAGTTTCGGCCACTAAAACACAGATTTTTTTAAAATGCCTTCTAAAGGTGCAGATTTTTCAAAACTATGGGTATCTGTTTGGACGTGTAAAACAGAGCATTTGGGAAACTGCAATGATAATGATTTTCTCAATTCCTGCACGCCCACTGCTGCTCTGTGTAATGAGCACACGCTGAAATCAACTACCGCTCCGTTAACATTTTGTGAGCGCTGCATGATCTGATGACTGCTTTAAACTTAGTATTGCTGCACCACTTCACATTTGAACGGAGCTGCAGCTGCACCTGCACCCCGTGTAATGTGGTTAACCTCAGTGTCTGCGGTTTAAAATCCATCAGAAATGACTGCTATGGATCAGATCACCAAAAATTGTTATAAAAAAAGTAACATTATAGCCTGTACTAGGGATGCACGATAATATCTTCTGATTTTGGCTTCAAAATTCATTGGCAGAGTGAACGTGAACAAAACATTGACCCTTTGTCTTTGAAGTATTTTTCCCATTTTGCGCAATGAATGAATATTACGTACAAAGAAAAGCATCGTATGTCTCAGCTGCATTCCTAAAGCTGAACTTTGTTTATCTCAGTGTGCACCCACTGCTCCACAACAAACAGACGCTTATGAATGTTTGTGCGCTTTAACGGCGTTGTTCTCGATTTTAAGCACGTCTTCCGTACGTCTTCATGGAAAACAACTGATTTGAGGGCAAAAAACGTGGCATGTGAACCGTCCGTATCAGCCTCACTCTTTCAATTATGTTTGAAACATCTAGACAGTCAAGAGTGCTGAAAACATGAGCGATTTTCATCACCGTCATCAGCGTCTTTTCCCTCGACCAAACAACAGCGAGTCCCAGGTGGACATCTCCCAGTTCTTAGTCCCCTTATTTCTATAATACAGCATTGAGACGCTCCGTCACGGAGCCGACACACAGTGTTAAAGCATTATAAAGGCCTTATATAAATAGTTGTGATATAAATATGTGCACGCAGAGAAAGACACGGCCACTTTGGGTGAAGCTCGTTCGACAGTAAAGCAGGGTTAGCTCGTCTACGGAAGTCTGCCGTCAAGTCAAAATACTATGGTGGCCACTTTGAAAACAACACATCCGTCCTCATTTTTGGAGGTAAAAATGTGTCAACTTGCTCCAAGTGACCGTTATAATAATATCTTAACTTAAAGCTGCCAACTCTCAAGTCGTGACCCAAAATAAAATATTTGTCTCTTTGACCCTTTGGGGAAAAAAATGAACTTGTCCTTGTCTCCGGGGTTGTTTTAGTCCCTCACTGCCCGCTGCGGACGCGTCACTGGCAGGTCAGGTTAGGGCTGCTGAGCCAGGCCCAGATCTGGATCATCTCCTGCGGGGTCCTCGGGTGAACGAGCATTAAGCTCTTGTAGGCGCAGGGGTTCGACCTGTACTTCTCCTCGATGTTAAAGGTCCTGAAGCCTTTGTGCTTCTCGGGGGCCAGTCCTAGTTTCCTAAGACACATCCCCGTGTAGACGTCGTCTATCGGGTAGAGCGCTACATGTTGGGACGCGTTGTGCAGACGAGCAGCGATGTCACCAGAGTAAAGGTACCCGCCTCCTCCTGCGTACGGAGGGTACGTCCCAACGTACATGCTCTCCGGGATAAAGTACTTGACCTTTTTGTCTCGGTGCGGCCCCGCGTTCGTGATCACGTCACCCACAAACAGGTCCTTGGCTTTGGGCTCCGAGAGGCCCTTGAGGAAGTCCAGGATGCGGTACGTGTTGACAAAGACGTCGTCGTCGCCTTTGAAGATGAAGCGAGCACCGGAACAGCGGGTCTGGATCCACTCCAGGAACAGAACTTCCTTGACTGTTAAGTTAAAGAATGAGTCTCTGTAATCCCACTGGATGATGTCTTTATGGCGGGCGCTCTCGTAGTGCAGCATCTCGGACAGATCCGGGTGGTGGTCCCCAGCTGTGGCGTTGCCAAGGAGGAAGATGGTAACCACTGTCTGATTAGCTATGACACCCGCCTGTCCCCAGGACTGGCGGATGGCCTGGCGACGGTCAAAGTGCGGCGCCAGGGACTTGACAGCCAGAAGCAGGAACGGCGGCGCCTTACAGATGTGAGGCTGGTCCACCATGATCGGATACGAGCGGCAGTGCATGTAAGCCAGGAAGTCCTTAAAGCGGTCCGGTAGGGAATTGTAGTCCTTCAACTGAGTAGTTACCCTGAGGTTAGGATGGCAGGGGTCAGAGGTCAAACTGGTGTCGTTGATCCAGTCAGGAATGTCTGCGGTGCTGTTGTTGGCCATCAGGACGGGATTGTTCTGAAGGTCCATAATCTGCTGCTGGCGGTTCCAGTAAGCAGAGTTGGGAACCAGTTTGGTCCAGAAGGGTTTGGAGGGGACATGGACCTTGTGATGGTCGTTTTTGTCTTGGCTGCTGTGTCGGGAGATGATGATGAAGATGAAGAGGTTGACCATCGTCACCGTCACAACAAGCTTTAGCCTTCTCCGCAGCAGCGCCATGACAGCGTCCTGCACCCGTCACCACCTGAGCCGACAAACAGAGAGAAAGACACAAAGACATTAAGGATGGGAAAAAACTTTTGTTCACAAGCTGCATTTGAGCACCAAATCTGAGAGGACATTTATCCAGTTTCTTGAGGACAGTGTGGACTCTTTGCGGGACAGACGATGTTATATTGTGTTCAAAGTCCGGATATCACCACATGCACTGAGTTTTTTAGGCCTTTTTCTCTCCATCCTGTAAGGAGAGCTGCCATCTGTCTGTCATTAGCCACTTTTTTTTAACCTTTTTACACAAAGATCGCACTTTAGAACCGCTACGAAGTCCCGTCTTTATGCCACCAAACAATGTTAGCATCATGCTGCTCCAGAGTGGGATTTTAGACAGCATGCTGGCATTGCAGACGCAAAAGAGGCATGACAGGTGTTACATATAACACAACAACGTCCAACTCCAGTGTGACATTTAACTGTTGGCTTTGTAAACAATAACAATCAATAATCATCATCCCTGTTATGTGGCGGCTGATCTCGTCCTCGCAGACATTTTCAGCCGCTGTTCTTCTTTGAGTTAGCTGCTGACAGCTACTTTTTAAATCCCTGTGGTGGGTCGTAGATATAACACATCATCAAAACGACACACCCTGTCCTGTCCATGATCCTGTCCTGCCGGCTGTCTATACAGACCAGTTTTCAGCACTCCTACTACCTCTGATGCCAGCTTAAAATTGAGACCACTCTGTCCCCCCCATTGTATCATTCATACAGAACGGCGAGGTGGAAAAACAGCGTGAAATTCCTGCCTTGAAGAGGCTACAGCTTGTTAAAAGCAGGAATGTCCCACTGTTATTCCATCTCAGCATTTAGTATAAAAGGTGTAATGACTGAATGGGGAACAGTGTTGTAAGAGCAATGAATTGACGTCTGTGTTAAAGGGACAGCCGGCAGGACGGTATGACTGTTGACGTTCAGATGACTTGCCCATCCTGACAAGGTCAAACACCCTACAACAGGGACAGGAAATGATTGTGATTGCAGTGTATTGCAATGCATTATTCTTATTTAGAAGTGCATGTATTAATTGTCCCACTAGAGGCCGACAACTGTTGTGTTACATGTCTTGTCTCTTTTGCTTCAGAATGCCGGCATGCTGTCTAAAATTACACACTGGGGTGGCATTATGCTGATATTATTTGATTCTGTTTAAAAAAGCAAAGGCGGCGTAATGAGGGCTCTTTGTTTAAAAAATGATTTAGTAATTATTGTAAGATTTCTGAAATATTATATATGCTCTTGTTTTGTTTTGCTTCTTAAAAATGCCAACAAACAGTGCAATATGCACCATAGTGATATCGTGCCTTGGTCTGCCAAAATGTTGATAAAAAAATGAAAAATCCTGCATAATATAAAACAATATTAGAGCATTACAAAGATAAACATAGGGCACAACAAAGGAGCAGATTAACAGTGCACATTTTTTTTAAAAACAAGGTAAGTCATGTTAAGTTCAGAATGACTATTTTACAAGAGGCATAAAACTTCTTGTAGAGACATCAAACAGTGAAGTTACTGGTTTTACTATTCAGAGAGTAAGAATAAATAACCGTCTTTGTGAAATAATGACTACAGTGTGGCTGCTGTTTAAACTGCATGTGCACCTGACTCCAGCACTGACAAACAGATCTTTCTGTAATCTTTAACCATTCAGCACTAAAAACAAACACAACTACAAATGTCTTTGTAGGAAAACAGGAAGCAGAAATCCTGCCAGTAACCATGACGAACTACAACCACATGCACTACTGCTGAAAACACGTGTGTAATACATCTTTAATGCGCTTCTTAAGAGCTCGGTCAGTCCTGACAGGAATCACTGATGGAAAAATCAATTGATTTTCCTCCTCCTAACGATCATGTGCTTTCCATTTCAGGGAAAACAAGATAGTCATCATTGTTTCTATGGTCTCCATGGTGAGGTGAGAGATGTGTGCTTTCACCACACATCTCTCGCTATGTTAAGAAGAAACTGATGAGAAGATATTTCAACCACTGTGACAAAAAAGTCACATGACGTTGAACAAACATTTTATTCAAAACTGTTGGAAAATTTCAGAGGAGATAAATATCTGAAGATCTAAATCACATTTTCACTCCTGCTAACAAGAGCCAGCGTTTCTCTCAGGACACCTCAGAGAGGAGCGACTCAAAGCCGTCATCAGCCGTTTAACAGTTGTAGAGCTGTAAAGTTGGTCAACCCTTTGAAACCTGGATCAACAGCAGTTTTCTTGTGTTGTATTCAGATGCCTTTCGTAACCATTTAAAGAGGCAAAGAGCAACTTGGCAAGAAATGTCCCCTAAACTGCAAGACAATAGTAGAAGGTGACAAGAAAAATGACTTAGAGAGAGAGAGAGAGAGGAATTTGTTTTTTTTAAAAAAAGTCAAAAAACTAGTGAAAAATGTTTATAGAACAACATATATGATTATTTTAAAAATATATTTTAAATTATGTGACAGATATTATTTTATCACTTTTTCAGGTAATTTCCTTTTTTGTGCTAATTTTCAGGAAATTTTCTTACAATTATTGCCATTTTCTTGCTAATATTTTGTGTCATTTCTTGTAAAGTTGCTCATTGACTTTTTTTTGATGCTCTTAAGAAGACATCAGACCATTTTGCACAGGTTTCAAAGGGTTAAAATGCAATTTTTTTTTTGCTATTGCTGCACCGTAGTCCCACTTAATCATCTGGCTCTGATTGTTTCAGCCACCATGCAACACGAAGACAGAAAATCATTCTGCAAACTCTGCAGATCAGTAACAACAAGCTGTCAGGTTGTCCAGCAGGGTGTGTGCTCTGGACTGACAGGCAGTTAACACAGTTATTAACTTTGGCTTCAGTCCAAACTAGACAAAATGAAACAATTAGTCACCATAAAAAGAAATGTTCACCTGCAGTTATGTAACAGCGTGTGCTGCTCAGTAAGCTGCACTACAGCTGCTGTGTGTCTGTGTTTAGTAATGACGTGTTTACGTAAAGGGATTGCCGTGGATTTTTAAAGTGGGGCTGTATGAGACACTTATGTATAGACAGTGTATAACATACAGTAGCTGGCAGCTGCAGCGCTCCCGGTCTGCAGAAATACACTGGCCGCACACCTCGCAGGGGTTGATTTCAGGTTTGGAAATTTTTTGTCCCCCTGCTACTGTGGCCAAAATCTACCAGCAACTCATTAGATCACTTTTTTAATTTGTGGCTTGTGAGTTCAACAAATCTAGCAGGCACCTGCATATTTTACCAGACTTTGTCTGCTGGCTGGAGCTAATTTCCAAACCTGGTTGATATCAGAATGTGTTTTGGCAACTTTAAAAATGACCTACCTAAAAGAAAAAATCAACATCAGTGGTGGATGCCATATTCAGAGTATTTTCACCTCTTTATCTCGCCATCACACAACCTTTTCCTACATTTCACATAAATTACTTTTTTTTACTGATTTTATTGCAATTTGTGACTTTTGATAGCTATTTCTGCTAGCTGGTTTTTTGTTGAATTAGTTGCTTTTATATTTTGTATATCCCTTTGCATGTGAATTCAGGACATTGCATTAAAACAGCTTCATGCTCAGTCAATTTTCCCTCAATAAACAGTGGCTGATGATGATTTTTCAGAAGTTTGGGTCGGTTTAGCAGCTGATATGTGACCCGACTGAAACAAAACTTCACGTTTAAAACACTCAATACAGCGTGCACTTAGACAGATACTGTATGTTTTCAGTAGGCCTTTTTTAAAGTGGCTAAAACACATTTCGATATCGACCCCTCTGAGTCAATACGAAACAGTTTGCAGCAAACTGTAGCCGGGGAAAAGCCACAATTATCTCAGAGTGCAACAAATGCAAGCTACCAATTTCAGCTGCTTTTTTTATTCCGAAAAGGATATTTTGAGGACGGATCACGTATTTAAGTTGAACGATTTTCTAATTCACTGGTTAGATCCTGGAGACGCCAGCGAGCCAGATGGACCTCTATGAGGTTTCATTGATCAGCAGGTTTTCCTCACGCTGATTACATCTGGCACTAATTTACTGGACAATGCCAGGCTGTGTTTGAGCACGGTGGTTTCCTCCTGATAAAAGGTCCAGTGGGGTGAGGCGTCTCACCTGTGTGGGACTCAAGACTGTGTTTGCTTAAATTCAGATATCTCATTTTGGAGCCAGGCGTGGTTTGGTATCATGGATGTATTATTGGACTTGGTTACCAGACCCAAAGATGGCAGCTACTTAGTCAAATGAGAATTGCTCAGCTGGCGCATACACAAAAAAGGTTTTTTGGTTTCGATATCGACCCCTCTACACATGGTAATGCTGAGCTGTCTGCTGCTGCAGACCAGGAGTGCACCAACCAACTGTAAAAACACACAACGCCCCACTTCAAAATTCCCAAACTATCCCTTTAATTGAAGCACTAAAACAGCAGAGGACAGTTTCATCGTATGATATATTTCAGGATTTGTTCTCGCTTTGGTTTTGCTCCTTTTTTTCCCGGCATAAACTGAACCAGTGAAGAAATATGGACAACATGTGAGCGGTGGGTTTGAACAGACAATACGGTCTTTCGGGAGGTTTGAGTCTGCCTCAGGTTTCTGTTTTGGCATGCTCACACACCCTCAGTGATAACATCCTCTTTGCCGTCTTCTCTTCTTACCGAAAATATCTGTATTCTTCCCGTTTCCTCCTCATTTTTGTGATGGCCAGTGAGGAAGCGTTTACATCTGCATGAGCCACTCTGGGAGTTTTTATTGAGTTATTTATGAACTATTTGGAATTCTTGTGGTACTCTGAAAACACACAATGACCAACATTATCCACGGTGAGTAAAAACTTGTATTTATTGCTTTTTTCTCCTTTGTTTATTTAGCTTGCAGTAGAGCGGTGACAGGAAACGAGGGGACAGAGAGGAGGTATGACAAAGATTCCCAGCCAATCTGGTGACCCCACGATCAACGCTTTGACCCCGCGGCTACCACGACGCCCCACTTGAACTTTCCAAATTTGATTCTGAGGCTGTAAACTTCAAACTACACGTATCCTGTATAAACAGCACTTTGAAAGCAATAAAACAAACTCACGACTGGATAATGAAAAAAAAAAAACGAAATAAATGGCAGCGAGCGTGCAGCTTTTGCTCCAGAACTGAGCCAACGGGCCCGAGGGTGAGCTCTGAAAGCCAAAAGTCTCCACATCTGGGAGATATTATGGACATTTGGGACCTTTATTTTTTGACTTCTTGACCCTTTCAGTCAAATTCTTGTCACATAAAATTAAAAAAAGCAGCCAGTAGCAGCTCTGTGAGGAATCAAAGGTTTTTACTATTCATCATAAAATAACTGAAACGATAAATCCATTATCAACTCCTCATCTTTCTAACAACTAATTGATTAATCTGCAAATCAACTGATTGACCATCTGTTTTACTTCTTCACATAATTATCTCTGTCCTCATCTGCCTGCCCTTTCTTATTTATATTTTTTATCATAGCCTATAATTTATTTATTTATGAACAATTTAATAAAATCTTTAATCAGAGTTAAGAGACTGTATGCACTGTTTGACTGTTTCATGGGAACCTCACTTGTCAAGCCCTTTGTGGGTTTTCTGGGTTTCCCCTGCATGTCTCCTTTTCTTGAAATGTATATCATTGCTGTTTTTAATGTGTGCTAAATAAATCATATCAAATCAAACTGTCTGACAGGGAAAATCCCTGAGTGCGATTAGTGTCATGCTGCAAAGAAAGAGAAACACAACATAGCATGATAGGGCTATATGACAGCTAAATGCTGAAGGTTTTACTCTCTGGTACAATAAATTTAACAGTTAAAATGTTAAACGGCTCGTGCTTCAGTGGGTTTATCTTCCTCCACAGCACAGACTGTATCCTTCCTGCCTCGTGTCGTGTTGCTCTCTTGGCCTCCTAGCAACACCTCTGCACCGCTGCGTTCCTGTTTGCTCTCTGTCCAACTCTCTATCCCTGTTTACCCCTTTTATTCCTCACCTCATCTACCTGCCCTCTCTTTTCCTGCTTTCTCTTGTATTTGGCTCATATTTACGTAAAAACAGGGAGCACAGGGCCGGTCACATCCTCACAGGATGATGAAACATAATCCTGACAGTATCTCAGTGTCAAATTACTAAGAACGATAATCACAGATGCAGCTTTTTCACTCCTTTTTCTCGCTTTTTTTATGAATGATTAAGCTTTCCTGTCCTGTGCATCCCCATACAAACAAGGAGACTTCTGGAAAACGGGTATTAGGGGAGGAGGGCTCTGGAGAAGGAACAACATGTTGACGAGACCACAGCTTCCTGTCGTCTAATTAACCATCAGCGGCGCAGAGCTGAACATACGCCTACCTGCATCAGGCTGATGGAACATCTGCGGCTGGTTACAGGGCATTTGTTTCAGCCGTTACACGGACGTTTCAGCTGATTCTCTTATCAGTAAATCAGGTTTGGGTGCTGAAACTGTTAACACGGGAACTATTTTGGTCACATTCAAGCTTTAAAGCCACAGAGCAGATTTATGGCCCAACGAGCCCTCGTCACGTGCAAAAGCGTTTTCCCTCCAATATTCAAATGTTGTCCCTGCTGCGGTTCACACCTGCAGTCTTGGATGCATATCTTATAAAAACCAAACTGTTGCATCAAGATGCTCTTTTTAAGAATAGATTTAGATGCAGAGCACACACGGGGTTTACCAAGAAAAGACATTAAGCAGCTTAACAGGAAGCACAGCATGTTTGTGCTTAATGGAGGTCCAGAGCGCTCGTAAATGACATAACAGTGGAGTCGAGTATCTGCTCAGGAAACATCTTTGGCTCCGTATTAATGACTTTCTACTGTATGGAGACTCTAATTGTCTGATATGTATGTGGTAATGCATGATAATGATAATGTGCGAGAGAGAAGGATCAGATAGAGGAAAATGAAGCACAAAGCAGACGCGAAAACCTGCATGACAAAAAGCAGAGAAACCATTATGCCTGATTTTGATTATTTAAATCTGGGGGGTTGGCGACTTAAAATTATGCCAGAGGAATCAGATTTGGTAGTTTAATATGAATATTCGACTTTTTTTTTCCACACAGAGCAAGTCTTTCTGTCCTTCTGTCTTTCAGTGTGCGACAATCTGATCACGCAAACAGCACGAGAGCAAACGATAATGTTCACGGGGAAATGAGCCGGAAGCTGGGCTCTCTTTCTGCCCACAATGCTATGACACAAAATCTGGTTAAAGATCTGTAACCCTCTAAGATCCAGACGCCTGATGACTAAAAGATTTTGTTATTAATGACCAACTTCAAGTGATGGCGACTTGACTTAGCTGGAAATGTTTTAATGTCCTTATAGCTTTATGGAAAACTCTGTCAATAATTTAATTAAGAACGAATGATCTGTATCAAAGGTGGATTAGTTTAATTAAAATTTTATTCAATTATAAATTTAGCAGCCTCCTCATAAGAGCCTTATGTGGTGCTTTTATACAGAACAGAAGTCGACCAATATTGGTTTTTCAGGATCAATTACAATACTGATTATTAGCATTTAATGAGACCAATAACTGATATTTGGAACCAATATGCATTTACATCAAAAATGAAAATATTTCTGTCGATATTGAGAAATTTGAATATTACAAACTCCAACACTAAACTTTGTTTAAATGCCTTCAGCAAATGTTCAATCAAAACTGAAACTTTGGAAAACCTATACAGAAATTTCCCATCAACTTTTTAAATCAAAATGAATACATAAAAATAGCTTTGTGGAGTTTTACAAAGTTAAAGTTCCTCCAGTGTTGATACTTTCTTTCCATTTATGGCGTTAGTTGAGTGTAATTTGCACATTTTTTCATTAATTAATTTTACTGACAATCATTGGAATTAAATGCTGATACAGATAATTGGTAAAATGCAGAATATCGGCCTGGTCAATAATCTGTCGATGGTTTGAGTGGGTATGTTTTAAGTTGGGAATTTTTTTAAATCGGTTAATTTGCCACCAACTGACTAGATGATTGCTGACTAAAAGCATTAGCAAGTATGTTTCTATCGAGGTTTCTCTCTTTGCACCGTGAGTCAATACGAAACATTTTGCAGCAAACTGTAGCCGGAGAAAAGCCACAATTATCTCAGAGTGCAACAAACGCAAGCTACCAATTTCAGCTGCTTTTTTTATTCCGAAAAGGATATTTTGAGGACGGATCACGTAATAAAGTCGAACGATTTTCTAATTCACTGGTTAGATCCTGGAGACGCCAGCGAGCCAGATGGACCTCTAAGAGGTTTCATTGATCGGGACAGACAGCAGGTTTTCCTCACGCTGATTACATCTGGCACTAATTTACTGGACAATGCCAGGCTGTGTTTGAGCACGGTGGTTTCCTCCTGATAAAAGGTCCAGTGGGGTGAGGTGTCTCACCTGTGTGGGGGAGGGGTGTGAGACAGCAGAAAACAATAGCTGTGGCAGGTTAAGAGTCGTGTGTGTGTGTGTGTGTGTGTGTGTGTGTGTGTGTGTGTGTGTGTGTGTGTGTGAGAGAGAGAGAGAGTTTAGCAGATCTAAATGAGTTTCAAGACTGTGTTTGCTTAAATTCAGATATCTCATTTTGGAGCCAGGCGTGGTTTGGTATCATGGATGTATTATTGGACTTGGCTACCAGACCCAAAGATGGCAGCTACTTAATCAAATGAGAATTGCTCAGCTGGCGCATACACAAAAAAGGTTTCTGGGTTTATTTCCGCGATATGTGGCCCTCTGAATATGAGCAGTTTATGGACTTTATATTGTGATATCACAGATTTTTAAATCACTTTTCTGATACCTAAAAAAAATCTTAACACAAAGAGCAATAATGAATCCTGTTTGTGGTTGGAGGTGTCCTGTTTTGCGAGGCTAAGCTAAAAGGTGTTTAATGAGGACTAGTGTGTAAGATTTAGGCAGCTTTAGTGGCATCTAGTGTGAGGATTGTAGATTTTAACCAGCTTAAACTTCTCCTGGTCAGAATTCATTTTTCGTTGTTTAGGAGGTTTTTACTGGGAGCCGGATTTTCCGCAGAGGTCTCCTCCTCTCCAAAACAAACGGACCAGGTGATTTAAACCGGTAGACAAACTGAATAAAGCAGTTCAACTTTACAAATCATTATTTCAAATGCTGTTCAACTCAGAACAGCATTTGAAACCTGTTAATGAGTATTCACCTTGATTCTCTGATAACTTAAGATTCAGACGTTTAGGAGGTTTTGACCGGGAGCCCAATGATCCAAAGAGGTCTCTTCCTCTCCAAAACAAACAGACCATGTGATTTAAACTGGTAAAAACACTAAATAAAGCAGCTTCACTTTAAAATAAACTATGTTTTCCTAACACTGCTCCCTGCAGAGAGGCCGCTAACTTTGGCGGCTGACGCAAAAACACGTATAGTCGTATCTAGAGCCGGTATTTGGTTGTCCGTTCTGGACCACTGTAGAAACATGGTGGTGAGAGCGATCTCTGTGGACGAGGACCTGCTTCCTATGTAGATATAAACTTGTCATTCTAAGGTAACAAAAACACAATTCTTATTTTCTGGTGATTACGCTGTAGAAAACAAATTTATTTGATCAGATTCCCCTAAATGCTCCACACTGGATCTGCACCTGCACCTGCACCTGCACCTGCACGCCTTGAAAAAGACGTATGTCACCTGAATATGCTGCAGTGTGTTCCTGAAGGTGTGAGTGCTGGTCTCACCTGTGCAGGTTAGAGCGCCTCCTCAGCTTGTGTCGTCTTGGTGTCGTCTCTCGGCTCTCTTAACCCATACTTAGCTCCGCCCTCTGGGGAACAGCAGCCAATGAGGCAAAAAAAAGGATCAGGCAGGGAGGAAGGTGAGCGGGAGGGAAGATCTGGAAGGCCAAACCTGAAAACAGATGAAACAACCTGCGTGTCAGCATGCTGACAGGATCTTTGACTGAGCAACACGACAAGATAAATATCAACCGCTTAATGGGAACTCAAAAAACCAGTCTGTGTTACCCATATGCTGAAAAGCAAATGTGTACAAAAGAGGGAGAAAGTCACACTGAACAAATGTCGAAATATTAACAAGCAGGAGGCGGCGAGGGTTAACAATTTATCCTGTATTTAACTAAGTGATTGTTAATATTTTTAGATCGCCCTGTCAATTTTATTGATGGCTTTTACCCGTTAGAGACCAGAGAGTGCGGCTCGACTCTGATCTCAGCGCACAACCACAGTTAAGCTGCTGTGTGTTTGAGAGAAGCAGCTGTAAAGTGCAAAACATGTACGACACAAACACAAAAAAACGCAAAAATTAGTCAGTCAACTTGTATTTTTCTGTATAATGCTAGTTTAGAATAAAAAAATCTTCTTATTGTGTGTTGTTTCAAGTTTGTGTCATTTTTTGACCTCCTGATACATTTCTTAATTTCATTTATACAGATTTTATGCAATTTTTATCTGTGTGCAAATAAAGTAAGAAAATTGTATTGTTATAGTAATCTTTTAAAGCAAAAATCTACAATCTTTTGTGGGTCCAGCTTCTTTAATTTTATGCTCTGCTTTTGACATACACGATAGTAAACTGAATATTTTGAGGGTTTGGTCTGTTAGTTCTGGGTTGTGGGACATTAGAGTATTTTCACTAGATGTTTTATAGACAAAACAATTAATTTCAAAACACTCATATGTTTTTAGGCTCACTATCAATCCCAAATCATAACTCAGATGCCCGAGTGTAGGAAAATACATGAAAAACATTAGAGGAAGCAGAGAGCAGGCAGTTTCATGTTTTATTCTTGTTCTAGTGGTGAATTTAATTTGTAAAACAACAGAAGCAACTCTGTCCAAAACCACAGTTAGTTTATTCCACGACCAGAAACCACAAATCACAATAACCATCCGGAAACTTGGACAGTTGTAAAGCAGAAGTCAGCAGCAACTAGAGTTACACTCACACTGAAGTTCCCCTTTTATTCTGAATATAACAATTTTCTGAATCTGATGCGGGTCAAATAAACAGAATATTCTGTTTAAATAATCAGAATTAGACTGTTTTCCAAATATAGCATATCCAGATTCAGATGTGTGGGATTATTATTTGGATTTTAGGAGCATTGATACATTGCACATAAACTAACTTGCAGAGCTTTGGGGTGGACATGCATGAAGAAATCCCTCATCTCTGGTCAGTAGCAGAAATACACCTACTTCTAAAGATTATGAAAGACTGATAAACAGGTTTTTGGATATTCACAAATATCCCAGCAAAGAGCTTTACAAGAGGGAGTCCAAATTCTCCACCGGTAAGAAAACGTGAAAAGAAAATCATATTTTGATGCAAAGAAACCAAAAGACACACGGCTGTAGCTGTTCTACCTTTCCATGTTTTAACGTGACAGATGACATGTGAGGACACGTTAATCAGAGTATGCACGGCTGCATGTGAACGGGAGCGTTCGTGGAAAATTATTTTTTATTAGATATGTAAACAGCATAGTATGACTATTGTCTTTTTTTGGAGTAAGGGCAAAAATGGACTATTGTACATGTAAAAATGCTCTCTGTACTCAAAAAAAGACTTAATTCAAGAGCTGATAGGATCACATTTCACTGCAGTAACACTTGTGTGATTTCATGTGACAAATACATGATTGCTTGATTGAAATTTTTTTTAAAAAAAAAATGTGTTTGGAAATTTGCCACATTGTCTAATAAATTAAGAAATGACTTTAAAATCGCCAGGAGCATCAGCAGTAAGCAAACACGCAGCACAGTGATCAGGTTTCTCCAGGAGAGTCTGGCTGGTGAAAACAGGTTTCTAAACTTTCCCTATGTCCACTGACGAAAACGGTATTTGTCATTTACATGATGTTAAAGAAACGTGATTAATGCAAACACTCAACTGTAGCCTGCGCTCAGCTGACAGCTCAACACAAACAGGCACAGGTGGAACAGAGATAACATGTTAAAGGGTAACATTCGAAACAGGAAACAGACAGCGACCCTACACACGGTTTACAGCACAGACATTCAAATCATGAGGCGCTGCAGCGTTTCTTTAAATACCCAAAGAGAGTTTCATAAGTTCTTCCCACCACAGATATCAGAGCAGCTATAATTGTCGTTTTGGGGGATTTCCTTTAGTTTACAGTATTTGCGCTCACCCATGTCATTTTGTCCCCTCGGGATTAAAGCTCGTTATGTTTGAGCTTCTCTTAAGCTGCATTCACAACGAATTAGACGTTGCAGCAAAAACACAAGTCCTCCATTTATTTGAATTTGGGTTGTGCGTCTAAGCTGCAGGGGAAGCTGAAAAAATTGCAGTGTACAACAGCAAAGAGCTGAAACAGAATCAACTTTTGGTGAATAACTTCCTGATGTCATGTCGAGGTGAACAATCAGCACAGTCTCTTTCTATTATTAATGTTATTCAGAAAAAAACAAAACATGAACAGCTCGTGTGTACTATCCTCCAAAGGAGAGCACTGGTACCTTTTTAAAAAAATCACAAGTAGCTAAACCACCGATACCGATACAAATACACCACTTCATGCAAAACATTTTTTTCTACCTCAATCGATACCCGTGACGTGGATGGAAGCATTCAGCTGCGTAAAATAACCAGCGGCCGGTGAAGTCATACTTTTTAACATTTTGGTGGCAACTGGGTTCAATGAATGTCAACTTCATCAAAAACACGGCGCTCGACTTCATCACACGACAGCTCACAGTGACTGGCTGCAAACATAAACATTAACTTTTTAGGTGGTGTTTGCCTTTAACCCTTTGAAACCTAAGCAAACCAGCTTGATTTCTCACAAAAACATGGAAAAAAAGGTAATGAGTAACTTAAGAAGAAATGATCCAAAAATTCTCAAGAAGCTGGTTAAAAATTATAAGACAATTACCTGAAATTGGCACAAAAAAGAAAAGTAAAAGAACAGAAAAAGGAAATGGCCTGAAAAGAGTCATCAGATTTAAAAAGCAAATAAATAATAATAATAATTACTATCAAATAGTATTTTTCTGTAACTTCATTTTAATACATAATTGTAATAATAAAGAACACATTTTAAAAATATATATTTTTTTCTCTCTCTTTTTGAAAACTAAATTTTCAGGTCATTTTCTTGGAAACGTTCACAGTTTTTGAAGTAGTTTGCTACACATTTTATGCCAATTTCCTGGTTGCTTTTTCACAAATCTTTTTGAAAGATATCAAACAAATGTGCTCAAGTTTAAGATGTTGAAATGTTTGTGAAAGGCATCTGAATGCAGCACAAGAAAACTGATGTAGATCCAGGTTTCAAAGGGTTAATGGGTTAATGATACTACAGCTTAAGCCAGACAGGACCCGGGCTGCTGCAAAGGTCACAGCCTGTTTGCACACACTCTACCAGGGGAGCTAAAAGCCGCCCAAAATGCCAGTGTTTGGGTCACTTTCTTGTCTCGATAATTAATTCTCAACTTATTAAGGTCAGCAAAAACTATCAAGGTCATATCCATATATCAAAACAACTTGCCCTTGTGTTTATATGCCTTTGATGACATAAAAATGTCACCAAAATTTTAGCCAACATGAAGCCACAATCTCCTTCTGTCCTCTCAATCCGCTTTCTTTTGGAGCTGCTCCAGATAGACATGCAAACATTTATTTATCATCTTTTAATGTCCTTCAGTCTCTAATTCCAATGTGTGTATATTCCTAAAATTAAAAGCAAGGGATGTACTTATATCATTATGCTATTATCATTCTAAATATATGGCATAAAATGGTCTTAAAATGACAATAATGTAGTTTATCACAATTATTTCTGGGACAATAACAGTACTTATGGTTACGTTCATTTGTCTTTCTCAGCAGCAGTGATACTAAAGTCACGATAATCTAAGGAATTCTACAGATCTTTTAAGCCAACATAAACAAACTAAACCAGGACAAAGACCGCTGAGAGGGGAGATCGTCTTTCTCTTGTCGGCCTCCGCCCACCACTCCCCCAATAATGGGCCATTTTAGTGCCACTCCCACACCGCTGCACTGATCTGGTGTCAGTGCATCTTACCTCCGGTGGTCGTGTTGCTGCACGCACGTCTGCAGCGCTCCACATCTATCAGGGAGCTAAAGCTGCTTTTCTGCACCGTTTTCTGTCGTTTACAGAACGACGCCTCAATTAAGTGGAAGTGTGCTTTAAGCCGTTAAGTTATGCTGTTCCTTTTCAGACCTTGCATGAACTTTTTTTTTGTTTTTTTCCACATTATAGTCTGTGGAGAATAAAACAGTAGTGAATAAAAAAACATGAGGTTTATAAAATAACCAGAGTCTAAAATAAACACAAGTGAGTCAATGAACAGTCAGACAACAAATCTGTTAACTACCTGAAACTATGACTGACATCAGTTTTTCTTGTGCTGCATTCAAACGCCTTCCACAGGTAAGAAATTGGTAAAAAAAAAAAAAGTTGTGAGAATAAATCTGAAAATCAATGTAAAAAACCCCACAAAAAAACAGAAAATATATCGGAAAATTAATTTAATTAAAAATATTAGAAAATTACAAAAAAGGGGGCAAATGTATATTAAGATTATTTTAATTCAGTTTTTTAAAATATGTTGGAGAATATATAATGGATTTTTTGGGGAGTTTTTTGCGGGTAATTCCCTTGTTTATTTTCTTCATTTTACTTTCCTTTTTTCATTTTCAGGTAATTTCCTTGTTTTTGGGGTTTTTCTTTAATAGTTCCTGTGTCATTTTGGGGTTGTTTCTTCATAAGCTGTTTGTCTCCTTCTTCCCACGTCTTTAAAAGAAATCACGCCAATTTGCTCAGGTTTCAAAGGGTTAAACTAAAAGAAACAACATCTATATTCTTAAGCTTTTGCCAAAAATGACGTGGAAAGCTCCCTTAAAACACACGAGTGGTTTTGTTAATCATTAACCCGGCGTTTCTACAGGCTAGATATGAGGTGGCAGCAGATTAGGAGGACATATCACCTTTCACCGAGCTGCGCTGACGTACTCACGCCGTCTGAAACTTTCTCTTAAAGATTATCCAGAAATGTTAGAGGGAATATGAGCAGGAGAGTTAATCATGGGTTCAGTGTGTCTGTAGTTTGTGAGTAACTCGGTGACTCTGATCTGAACACTGTGTACTCTGGACTTTGTGCTCATGAAAGAAAAATACTTCTTAAACTTTACTCTTTGATTTGTTCAGAAACTTAACACCTTTAATTCCTGAACCGTCAAATCTGACAATTTGATTTTACTTTTTAAAAAATCGAGGATACAAATTGCCTTGAAAAATTGAGGTAAATAAAACTTAATTTACGTATACTTTATACCTTATCGTTAAGTTTACTTGAAATTAAGTTCTATGTTAATTTAGTGAAGGAGTTGCAACATAAAAATGTTTAATTAAATCAATCTCAGTTTTAATCGATCAAAGTTTTAAAAGCTTCAGTAAACATGTTTACTCTGCTGTATCTGTATTCTTTTGGTTGCAAAATAGTCAATCATATTTGTATTTTCTAAAACATGTTGACAAACACAACATCAGAGATTTCCTAACTTCATCTTTGACAAAATCCTTTTTGTTACCATCAAGTTAAGTCACACTAACAATTTCAAAATTAAGTAAATATAGATATATAATCAAAAAATTAATAATTTCTTGAACTTTTTTTGGTCATTTTCTTCTGTGTTTCTGTTTTGGACTTTTCTTTTTTGGACTTTTTTCTAAAGGTAATTTTCTTTTCACTAATTTCTTACTGTTTTTTGAGCCATGTGTTGGTAAGTTGGCCGTTGCCTTTTCCCCATGTTATGAGTTAATTATTTATTTATATATTTATTTATTTTATCTTATTTTTGCTTGTTTGTTCTTTAAACACAGATGCTATTTGTTATTTGTAAAACTGAAAATTAAAATACTTTTTTCCAAAAAAAAAAAAATCTAAGGGATCCAAAACAAGATTGTTTTTTATGAAAAAAAAAAAAAAAAAACCTGTATCAGCCTAAATCCAACAGTGGTGCTATAATTCAGACACTCCCCAATAATAACTAGGCTTAATCATGCTACAATCTTTCTCCACCATGTCAATCACTACCTGTCAAGCAGAATTAAAAATAAACTTGCAAAAAGACAGGAATGCCAAAGGCGTGTGAGGTCTGCTGACAGACCAGATCATTTCTGAATGGCCTCACTGCTGCAGGGCTTTCGTAACGGCTATGGATAACTGCATCAGGAACACACAGCAAGTCTTTAATTGAAATGGGCCTAATATTTCAGTTCAAGGTCATGTTAGCTGCCATTTCTGTTCACAGCTGAGAACACAACTAATGAAGCAGCAATGATTAACAACCTGTTTTTTTTGGTGTGCTGATTTTTAGTAGCAGCTGCTGAATTAGAGAAGTGTTCTGGTCATTGTTAAACGCTGTATGCAAAAAGGCTGTGCAGGTATACAGGTGTGCACTCTGCACTCAGCAGACAAACTGTGTGAGAGTGGAGTTTGTGATCAGCTCGTGAACACACACACTCAGCGAAGCACACGGTGTGACAGAGGCCAGCAGAGCATGTGAAGCAGAGTCACACTGCTGAGTGCTCTGTGTGTGTGTGTGTGTGTGTGTGTGTGTGTGTGTGTGTGTGTGTGTGTGTGTGTGTGTGTGTGTGTGTGTGTGTGAGATAAAGAGGCAGCACAGCGACAAGTGGGGACCCCCGAGGCCACGTCAGGTCTCTGGACAAAGTTCAAAATTCAAACAAGAGGGACGTCTGACCGATAAGAGAGGAGCAGGCTGAATGATAAAGCCAAATCATCCATGGCTTTTATCTGAGGGGGTCCCACCTTAGTCTTCACTAAGTATTGAGACACGTCTCTGAATTGCAATTTATTCCAATTTCCATTTTCCTCCCAGTTATAGGACACACACAAAAAACAGGGCCTATCCGTGTTTTACTCAGTCCATTTTTCTCATGTTTTACTTCTTAAATTTCAGTGTGACGTCTTTACCGAGAAAAAAAAGAAAGGCACAGACCACCCATGCCACGCTAAAAATGCATCTGCTGGAAATACTGCAGGCCTATATGTGTCCTACAAGTGGTCTATGAATATATACAGAGGAGTATTTGGTTACACAAACAGAGCAGAATCATGACATCTCATTTAACAACGTCTTACTAAGTTATTTCTCAAATTTGTCCCGGAGAAATGTCCCCTCACAGAACTGCAGTCCGACAGTAGAAGTACCTTTGTGCTTTTAACAGCCTTAAAAAACCCATTTACAGCAGGGATACTCAACTTGCTTTTCTTTGAGGGGCACTTTTGGAAGTTGACAGGTGGCCTGGGGCCAGTCACTGCAGTACCATCGATGATACTAGGATTTTAGGACGTTTCAAGGATTTTAGAACATCTGAAGGATTTTAGGACATTTCTACGATTTTGGAAATTTCCAGAATTTCAGGACATTTCTAGGATTTTCAGACATTTCTATTTTAGGACATTTCTAGGAATTTAGGACATTTCTTGGATTTTAAGGCATTTAGGATTTTTCGGACATTAAGGTCTTAGCTGGGACCTCTGTCAGGGGGTGTGGGGGATCCTCTGTTGGCCCTTTTTTTTACTACTCAAGCTCTATTATGATGCTGTTTTATGCCCTCTGGCGCCTTAACTACAGAAACAATTACCAGTGTGAATCACTTTCTTTACAGTGAATTAGAAAAAAAAGTTTTGGGGGGGGGGCACCCGGCATACCAGATTTGGCCCAAAGCTATATATCACTAATTTACATGATTTAGTTCTGCATCATGTGTCCTTGCAACAAACTGTTTCATGCAGAGAAAATCCAGAAATGAAAGTAGCCACTGTTCTTTCTGCAACAAATATTAGACCTGCCAACAAAGAACAATCATTTTTTGGCTGCTATTACACCAGCCAGCCATACTTGTCATTGCTGAAGTGCAAATTTCAATTAGAAAAACATAATTTAACAATAAAACCAACAGCAAGTATAGTGTAGAGCATTCAAAAATCTTCCAAAATCTAAAAACTAAAAGCACACGACCAGGCATCCATGCCATGCTAAAAATGCACCTGCTGCAAATACGGCCAACCTAACTGTGTCCTGCAAATGGCCTGAGAATATGTAGAGAGGAGTATTTGGTTACACAAAGCTGAATCATTATATTGCATGTCTCCCTGTCAGACATAGCCTCCATAAAATGTTTTATGATTCTGGTTCATCAGGATATTTATTTTAACTTTACATTTATCTCCTTTTTTACTTTTTAATTGTTGCACGTTTTATTTCATGCATTTTGTAAAACATTTCAGTCAGCCATTTCTGTTATATAAATAATTCCCTTTTTGCACACACTGTCGATCCTGCACCTGTGTAGAAAATATACCAAAGAGGTGATTTTGAGCTCCACTTGACAAAAGTCTGAGGAATATAAGAGGATGTTACCGCATGAGGGAATGTGGGCCTTATAGCAACACGGTGCGAGCAGAGAGCGCCATAAATAGCCTGAGGGTTGAAACTGAGAGAGGTGCCGTCTGAGCTGGAGTCTGCCCACCAAATATCGACAGTCAACACCAGTATTCACAAAGGGCTAAAGGTCCCACTGCAGCTTTTACAGTTAGTCACAGACACGTGGGCTTGACTAATGATTTTGTTGGCTTTTAAAAGTGTTTTAAAAATTATTTTCAGTCAGATGCACACAAAAAAGTCTGGTTGAACATCCCGTTTGCATGGTGGACATGTCTCTTTGAGACAAAAAGATCCAGTTGCTTTGATTGAAAGTGGAGGTCAGGTCTGTGATGACTCAGTGTGCCTACAGATGATTGTGTTTTGCTCAGTGACACTTCAGCCGAACCTGATCCCCCGGCCTGTGACAGTGTAGCTAAAACAACCTGGTACAAATTGCAGTACCATTCATGTCCCTCAGTGTCTTTGTAAGGGGACAGTTCACACCAAATCAAAAATGCATATCCTTCCTCTTGCCTGTAGTGCTGTTTACCAATAGACTGTTTTGGTGTGAGTTGTAGAGTGTTGGAGAATTCGGCCTTCTCTACAAAATAATGGAAGTAGATGACACTTTGGGTGTCAAAGCACCAAAAAATAAATACATCTGAAAACTCAACACCATTGTCTCTTCCCAGAAATCATGACCCAGTTACTCAAAATAATCCACGGACCCTGTTGTGAGCAGTTTCATGTAGAAACTATTTTCTTTCTACGGACCTTCACCCACCAACCGGATCACTGCACAGACAGAGGTGTGCATCTGCTGGTAGCTCACCAAGCAACAAAGAGCTAGCTAAAGCCTCGTTCCCACTGCACAAAAAAGGCAAACATCTGGCTTTTTAATGCAACGAGAATGTATACAATCAATGTCTCTGCAGTAAAAATTAGTTTCTAATCACCATCGATCATTCACCTCGTCAACAGGTGCGGAGCAATCGTGCCGTCACTAGTTACACTCACTCTCCACCTAAGCAGCGTTAAAACACATAAATGTGTGATCTGTAGAGAAACCACTGAAAAGTCTCCACAGACCTCGCGTCATGCTCCTGATTCTTTCTAACTTTCGTTTCATAAAATGTTGGTGGAACAAAGAGAAACTGACATCAGCAGACAATAATCAGGACACACACACACACACACACACACACACACACACACACACACACACACTGAAAATAGAAAGGAATTTCTAATTATCAACAAAGACTTGTCACTTCGACTCTGCACGCCAAAGGTCACCTCTCTTTGTGCCGTGACTCGTCCCCTCACACTCACCCTAATCTAAACTTAAAGGAGTGTGACATTGTGTGTGTGTGTGTGTGTGTGACCTGAGTGACAAACACTGTCCCTGTCAATGCTCAGCTAATGCATTACATAAAACATACCTCGTGTGACACATGACTCACAGTGTGACCTCATGAGCAAAGACGTTGTGTACGTACTGTATGTACAGCGGCAACATTAGTCCTGTACTCTATACTGTCATGATGAAACCTTTCAGGATTAATAGCTGCAGGAGCTGTGATACACAATAGATAGTCGGGATTAATGGCATTATGAGGCAGAGTTACAACCGTGGATACAATGGCTTTAGAGTAAAAACCTATAAAAATCCACCTTTTGACAGTATTAAATAACATAAAGCACAGTTTATCATGTAAAACCAGCTTCTTGTGGGTCATGATATAACTGGTGGCCAAATGCAGCTGCTTAGAATATGAAGCGACACTATCGTTCATTTGTAATCATGTTTCTGCCTACCTGGTGAATGAAACTTCAACATTCACTCTTCTTCTAGCTCTGCTCATTTGTATATTCAGCTTCTAAATGCTCCTTAATGTTCACAAGTTAATTACTAACTTTGTCCGTCTGCTGACTCAGGGCGGGTAGCAGAGCGAGGCTATATCAGAGGGTTTTAGCCGCGACCCCACCCTTTGCCAACCACAGTTTTTGCCCAGGGAGGCTGAAATTTGGCATGAAGGTCAAGTGCGTGCGCACGTGTGTGTGTGTGTGTGTGTGTGTGTGTGTGTGTGTGTGAGAGAGAGACAGACACAGAGAGAGAGAGATTACAAATTGTCAGCACAACGGTCAATTAATCGATGTAATCATTATTTGAAAAAAAACATAAAAACATATATGTATTTATATTATATATATTATGCATATATATATATATATATATATATATATATATATATTCTGACAGCATTTCATAGCATATTGATTAATCAATCAAATATCACACGTTGATTTTATTCTGTACAGCAGATTAATCGATCATCAGTTAATTGCTATCATCCCTAGTTTATGCCATTTGGGTAAAATCCATAACTCATGAAGCTGCTGTTGTAGGGAGGCACCACTGGACTATTGACAGGTATTTGTGAGGCTGTGTGTGTGTGTGTGTGTGTGTGTGTGTGTGTGTGTGTGTGTGTGTGTGTGTGTTTGTAAATGCATGAATGTGCAGATGCATGTGTTTAAGTTGTTGCAGTATGGCTGGGCGATGTGGAGAAAATCAGAAATCACAGTATTTCTCCCCAAACACCTCTATGTTGATACTGAAATGAAATTGTGGGTGTTAACACAAAATAATTGCACAATGTGATTTTTGATAAATTGCTAGAACAGTCTTTTAAGTTCAGAAAATGACGTCACTTTACTGCAATGCAGCTACAATATCGCGATATTAATAAAATATAGATATAAAGCCCAGCCCTAAGTTGCAGAAAATGCAAATTCATGGTTGCTTTCCTGAAAGCAGAAGCAGCTGAGAGCGGTGAGTATGAATCGAAACTGTAAAAGCTGCAGGTCAAAAAAAAAGTCGTGTTGAGGGAAACAGATTATTCTGGAGTTTTTCAACCACAAACAGCCCTTTTCACATCGTCATGTGACCCTCTGATGTTACAGTAATATTGATAACAGTGTTTTTCCTACATAAAGAATTATGAGGTGACCTATTGATATTTCGTCTCGCCTCCAGCACTTGACAAAACTGTGACTGGGGTCTTCATGGAAAACACTTTTCTACCACTTGTGTTGCACTTGTATTTGTATTGTATTTCTATCATTTATAACTGCTATTGATATTAAGATGAAGAACAGATCTGTCTGTTTTAGCTATACTGCAGCAAAGTGGCTACCAGCTCTATAAACACCAAAGAGAGCCGATAAGGTCATAATTAGTCTCATTTCCACTGTTTTTGGATGTTTAAACATATAGTTTTATATCTCAAACTGGCACTTACAAACACCATTGCCTACTGGAGTCAATGTTTGCGAACGCAGCTTTATAGATTTTTGAAAAGATATTCACATGTTCAAACTTCCAGGATCAATAACTACAAAGAAAACTCTTGTTAAAACACAAACAATTCCTCTTTCCAAACCCCAGTAAAGTAGACAATAAGTGACAACTTTATTTTAATCAAAACGAGATGTGATCCGAGCTCGACTGCCCTCAGTGTGCAGCCTGCTTTGAGACAAGTGCTCAGGGACCGTCTACAAAGTGCAACAACAAGAAGAGATATTATAAAAATACTAAATAACTTCATTCTGTACTCTGTAGTGTCCTTCAAATCAATTCATACACATAATTTTTAGGAAAGGTTAAAAACATTGCTTTAAAAAGTATTTTCTTGAGCCTGTTGAAGCCTCGGTGCACGTGTGCAGCCATGATCAGGATGGCACCCCTTTGTCTCATTTTAAACCAGGAAAAAAACTGGATTAGTGCTGGTTTAATACACTGACAAGGGCACCTGCGGACGTTCTTTGGGATATTTAAAGTAGGAAAAAAAACAACAATTTGATCTTCAGAATTCAAAATCCTGATGTTGAAGTTCATGCATCCTTTTTAATTGCTTTTGGGGACAATTAAAAGACTACCAAGAGTAAAAAAGAAAAGACTTCTGGCATTAACTTTGTTCCACAGCACAGTTTTATGCATTTAAGTGGACTGAGAAAAAAGCCTCCTGCAGCTGTGGGTGATGTGGTTGTTCAGCCTTTCAGTGGAAAACGGCTAATTGCAGCTAATGGCAGAAGTTATTACAGGAAGGGAAAGAAATCAGCAGAGGTGGGCAGTCTCAGGGTATTATTTATCTCAGAGTACACTTAAAAAAAAAACAAACACAAGAAAACATACACAGATTGATCGTAAGATAAGGCGAGGCAGTATATCACATGTGTGTCAATAAGAAAGATAACACAGACACAGCAGCTTTGTTTATGGTAATAATGCAACTCATAGAAATGCAGTTAGGAAGGCAAATGGGTTTGAATCCCAGGACAAATTTACATAAATGAAGCAGAAGCGAACAGAGAGAGAGATAAAAACGTATTTCCCAAATGTGCACATTTTACAGCTCCTTTGTCAGCTAAAATCCCTCCTTGGTTTTCCTGATAACAATCTGAAAATGTATACTTTACGTAATCAACATTGAGCGGGACTTGAGCTGCCTCAGCCACACCCACCTCCCGTGGGACACTTCCTCCTTCTGACATGAGCTGCACACATGACCACATTTCAAAACAGGATGCTCGAGTGTCTTCCAAGCTGCAGCTGTCTGCCTCGCTGTGTTTGTGCAACAGCGCTTTTGATCAAAATAAAATTAAGATAATCAGGTTATAATTTTTCTTCTGCATTAGGTTTGGGCGTAATTAAATAAAGGAGGTAGTGACCATGACTCAGAGATGATGAAGCCTTGAATAACCTTGACCTCAAACAACCTGAACACACATAAACAAGAGGAACCATTCGGAAACAAATTAAGAATCATTGGCTCCTGTGCAACATCAGATATGCACCTAATCAACAATGGACGGCTGTATAAAAGTCTGTCCCACATCCTCAGGGACACGAGGCAGGAAGACGGTATGGGGAAGACAGAGAGGAAGCGTGCACACAATGCTTACAGAAAAATGACACATCTCATTTCTGCACACTTTCAACAGTTTAACCTCAAATTCTGCTAACGTTCGACGTTTCTTTGCTGTGTCCAGTGAGGTTCGGCTCTTGTGAAACTGTTGGGTGACAAACTAGTTTCCTTGTAACTGTATCCTCGTGCATCTGTGTGTGTGTAATGACAATCTCTCACATGTCCTATCCTGTTGCACAAACGCTGAGGGCTCATTAACCCGTCTCACTGTCATCTCCGCCAGATAGTTTACAGAGAGGAAGGACAAAACCACCGAGCTAATTTGTCAAGCCAAGCGACTCGTAAAACGGACGCTTGGCATCTCACTAAGTGTGTCCGATACGGGAAATTAACAAACCAGGAGTTAGAGATGCTCATAACATGAACTTGTCCATCACAACTTCCCACAATCAAGGACCACAATATATAAGCTCTTTTTTTTTAAAAAAAATCTAATATGAAGTCTGCCATTATGAACAGCCTGTCACATATTTATCTATCCAAGACGTATTTTTATGTCCTGTTTCGTGTCCTGTTTTATGTTCCTGTTTCGTCGGACCAACGGTCAAAAATCCCACAATATTTAGCTTAATATCACAGAGCATTGATTAAAACAGCAAACATGCACATTAGAGAATGCAAAAACAGCAACTATTTGGCATTTATGATTAAAAATTACAATAGATCTACTATCAAAATGGTCCAGATTTCTGTTGATCAGCTAATCTATTTATCAGACATGTCTGCAGGTTTATTATTAAACTGAATACCTTTGGGTTTTGTACATTTGGTCAGAAAAAACAAGACATTTAAAGAAATCTCCTTGATCTTGGCTACTGAGACTATTAAAAAAAAATCTTATATTTTATAGACAAAACGATTGATAAAAATGATCCATGATAACGCTGCAACAATTAATCAATTCGTTTTTGTGAACTACTACGTTAATCATTAACTAATCTGATAATTAGCAATCAATTTGAGCAATTTTTTTTAAAATAAAAAATTCTTGGTGCATTTTGGGAAACAATAATCGAAAACTTTCAACAATGTCTAACATCAAAACACTAACTGGTTAAGAAAGAAAAAAAAAACAGACAATTAATTGACAATGTTAGTCGCAATCCTATCGAATATAAAACGTTTAATTGCACCTCCTGAGCAATGCCAAAAATGCCATTTCTGGTTCCCAAAAGCAGATGGAGACTCGTGACAACGAAAGCAGAACCAGTTACAACGGCTGCACGCTAAGTTTCAGGTCAAGTTCCTCCTAAAAAAAATCCTCGCTGATTCTGCAGACTTGCACTCCTGCGGGAGACATATTCACTAATATCTAAAACTACTTTGAGATTTAATATCTCCATTATAATCAGAAACGGTCATTAATTTCTCTGAAAATGCTCTGCTGAGTGACGTCTTTCTATCATATTCGTGTCACACTGTCTCGAGCACCTCCACAATCATCAAATGTTCCTACTCCCAAAACGAATCTGCAGTCCAGGTACTCATTCTGGTGTTGCGTACTGGAAAGTGTACAGAGCAACACTTAGTCAGACTGATGAAAAAAACACTGTGTTCCTCTGGTGTCAATTTGTTTTTTTAACGGCCAAATTTTTTAACGCTCTTCAGTCATTTCATCTCAGTCTAACTGAGCATGTATGCATTACTTTCACTTCGAATTAATCAGATTTAGAGAAAAATGACCCTGAAACTTGCAAGAAGCAAAGATGGCTTCAGCATTGGCCGGGCTGGCAGAGTCTGTGGGTTGTAGACGTCTACCTACACTCAGAAAACAAATGGAAAAAAAAAATGAATGCAACGGCTTGCATCAATCTTTTCGAGTCTTTTTGAGCAACTTTTGGTGAAATCACATGCAACCAATGCACTACATTAAGTCAGGACTATAAGCTTTTCTTCAACAACTACGACTCACTTTAAAGCATAAATGCAAATTTTATTTGAGAAAATGTCCTTTGTGTCATAGTTTTGTGGCCCGCAGGTCCCGGATATATCTTGTCTGTCTGATTTTGTCCAGGCGTGTTCAGTGGTCAGAGGAGGGGACTTTAAGTCCTGAGCTGCAGGTGGAGAAAAGTTAAATTATCAAGCCAATTTCTTTCGGTTACCACAAATTGAATTTCGCTTTAAATCAGAAATATCAGTTTACAGGATCAGGTTGATGCAATTATCAACATTTATGTCAACACATGGAAACAATGTTTGCAACTTAAAAAGGTTTATCTGAATCAATGAACTGAATCCAGATCGCTTTAATGAACTTTTAGTGTGTACAGCCAATACTACATCCTAAATTTAATGCAGGCTCACTGTGCAGAGCCAGCGCAACAAATGCACGTCACTCTCCTTAGACTCACTAACTTTGAACTCTGAAACTTTGCTCTGTGTGCTGAGTCCATAAAGAAATTCCACTTATATAAAGGCTCTCTGTGTGCCATTACAGGCAATGCTGGTGTCAGTTTATATCAGCCCATTAATGCCTATAAGGACTTTAAACCCAGTGATGTATTAGCAGCAATCAGGACTGCTGTCGGCAAACTGACTGTAACATTATGGATTAGTTGTGTCCATGCAGCAGTATATATTATCCCTGTAAGCTGGTTTTAATGGATCTCGGAAAACAGCGGCAGCCAAGCACTTTAACAGCAGCAGCTTCATCTGACTCTGGAAAGTACACATTTGGGTTTAGGCTCATTAAAAGGCATTATTGGTGATTTTAAAAAAAGAAACAAAGCGTGTAATTTTAAACCCTGGCTCTCTTTCAAGATGAAATCTGAAGGGACATTAAAAAGCTTCTTTTGTTTTGTGTAGTTTGACTTTCATTTTGCTTTTGCGGCTTTACTGGAAAACTGATATAGTGGGTAAGCCAATTTCACATCATGGTAACAAACACAGAAAGCAAAGCAGGTCTTGCTACAGAACTCTGTTAACTATACTATATTTATTTAAATATTGTGTATATTCCTACTCACTGTAAATAAGAGTGCTTGAACAGCTTATTCTTTGAAACCTGAGAAAATTGGCTCGATTTCTTTCAAAAACTCTTTCAAAAAGATAAGATGAGACAAAAACAATTGCAGGAAATTAGTCAAAAAGTACAAGAAAATTACCAAAAAAAAGTAAAATAATAAAATAAAATAAATGAATAAATAAGAGGAAAAAACTTAAACTTAAAAAGTCAGTTAAAAACAAAGAAATTATTTTTAAAAATTATAAAAATCCTGCAACATTATTTTAAATATTTAATCATGATCATTAAAAATACAATTTTCCACAGATTTCTTTTTTCCCCTTGACATTCTTCCCTGCCTTTTTAAAAATATTTTCTAAATCTATTTATTTCCTGCAATTTGTTATACATTTCTTACAAAGTTGCTCATTGCCTTTTATCCCATGTTTTTTTTAAAGAAATTGCACAAGTTTTCTCGGTGTTCAAAGGTTTCAATTCTTGTGAAAGGCATCTTAAAGCAGCACGAGAAAAGTGAGGTCACTTATTTTTAATTATCAAGGTATATTTAGTCTCGCTAGCATGTTAACTACAGACAGGTCGATATACGTTTTTTTATGTAATGCAGGATAAATAAAATCTCAATAAGTTAGTTGTGGTGAATTTCCATTATTGGTAGAGTTTTAAATATTAAGTTTGGAGATTGCTGGTAAACAAACAATAAACACACACACCGACCTCAAAAAAGCACAAGATCTCCATCAAGTATTTACACATTACATAACAAATTATATAATACCATATTTAAATCAAAAGCCTCACTTCCTAAGACAGTTAAATCTTTTTTTTTTTTTTACTGAAAAAAAGACATGTTTGATCTCTGCTGCAATAACATGAGTTTCTTAACAAAATGTAAGGTGAAGTTATTGCAGCATGTTTAATTTCCTTTTTAGGAGTTTTAAGCACATTTGGAGGATTATCAGGATAATATTGTGAACTGCACTTTTTTTCTGGGATAATATTGACTTTAAATTTTCATACCATCCCATGAATGACGTAAACAGTATGTGTGTGGAAAACACTGATGTTTGTGAGGAGATAACCCGTGTCATGTGCTGACATTTTGGGAAATAAAGTATTTGTTGTTTACTGATGAGTGTGTACTTGAGGTGATGCGTCCGTTTCATGTTCAGCAGGTGTGGGCGCATATTTGACTCTGCCCATGTTGAAACTGAAAAGGAGCCGTTGTGGCTTATCTTACCATTTATAACCACTTCTTAACCAACGACAGCTGCACTCTCTGGTTTTACCTTGCTGTCAAATAGCCCTTTCTTTTGGCACTACTTTCTCTCAGCTGTATTCCTACGCATCCCTCTCTGCTGCGTCGGAGCAGCATTTATACAAGTTTGAAAAAAAGCTAACAAGTCAAATGGAAGTACTTTTTCCCTGTTTGCCTGCTAATGTCAGCTGAGTTTCAGTTTTTGAGCGCAAATTGGCAAAGTTAAAATCGGATTGTTCCTTATTTGACTGCAGCTTTCCCATCAACTGCAGACATTTTTCCGTTGTTCTGCATCATGACCGTACAGACAGAGCCTGTTTTGTTTGCAGACTTGTTAGGTGAGCCTTCTTAATGTTGGTTGTGATAAGGAGCTCGACTGGCCAGCAGCCAGGTAAACACATTTTCTCTGTAAACTGGAGAAAATGTTGGCTGCCATTCAAAAGTAGTACTGTGAGGTATTGTTTGACAGTCTCTCTAAACAGGGCAGATTTCTGTGTCGACATGAATGACAGCAGTGTGGTTATAGTACAGACATGATCGCATGTCCCCATAATTAGCAGCACCCCTGGGTAACTCCAGCTCTCCCGTTTGGGGTGTGCTGAATTACTGACCTTGAAATGAGAGGAAGGCTGCTGAGGAGTCTTTAAATCAGCTGCAGCTTTTAAAATGAACTAATTCATTCAACTCCTAAAAAAATACAATTTTTTCAGTCTGCTATTAATGCATATCATACACTACAAGACTGATAAATCTGACTCTCTCTTACATATAAAGACTGTGAGTTTTTAGTCACTTAAGATCTTGCAAAGACTGGGGATCTTTCAGGGTCACTATTTGCAAGACTATAACTCAATTTCTTTAGAAATCATTTCCATCCAAATTCCCTCTAAGAAATATATTCAACTTTGACAATCACATGTGTTTGCAAAAACACATAATTCTAGAAAAATAAGTTAAGACATAAGCTGTTGACAATATTCTCATTAATTTGGCATCATTATAATCCATGAATATAAACTGTATTTGTGGACAAACATTTTGGATTTTGCTGCCTCAGCTCGCGACCAGCCTTCATTGATTAATTGCAATATTTTAGTGAAAAGGAGATAGAGGCAATCATAGGGCAAAGTGTTTAAAGAAATTGAGATTTCTCACTAAAATAACCCGGATGGTGGATCAGATACACTAAACAGACTCATGATCACTTCAGGACTCAACCAGTTTCTCGTCCTTTTCCACAGTCTTAGAAAACTGAGACTTATTTAAGTTAACTCATGCGGTTTGCTGCTTCCTCTTTGGTGCTGTGCTTCACTATTTGCACAAGCCAAGACTAAATATTAAACATGTTTAAAATTTCAGCAAGTCAAGACAAGAGAAAGATTGACTTAAGACAGTCGTGAAATCACCAGCCTCCAAACTCGTCAAATTCTGAGACTTGGTCTGCAAATTCGGCCTCAGACACATACACAGAAAGTATCAGTATGATACGGAGGTAGGTGGCATCAGTTTATAACAAGGCTGGACAGCACCTGTGGCATTGGTATGACATGCCGCAAAACAGTTCCAGTTTAAAATGCTGCCTGTAATGACGTGATATAAGAAGCTGGAAAGTCCCTACAGGGCATCTGGGAGGGGTGGTAGATGGATCCAGCAAACCACAGACTTTCACCTGGGAGCCCGCCGTTCACTTTCAGTATGAACGTTGAGCAAAACCATGATGATTTTTCTAAATCTAACCACGTGTTTGAGTTTCACAAACGAATAAGTGCATATGAGGTGTTGATTTTGAAAAAGACTGTACGCATCTAACGAGCAGAAACTGTACATTTGCTGTGAAAAGTCATGCATATTTGAAAAGACGCAATGCATTTAACAAGCATAAATTGGCACGCTGTCCTGGAACGTCAACAACATACACAAGAGGACACATAGTGCGTCATATGTAGATGCAAAGGGAATTACCAAGTGGCAATATTTGACAAGCTGGGGTAAAAATACTTATTGAGATCATACAAGAGCGTACAAACTGAGGAAAAAAATGTTCAATATTGGAAATTTGCAACAGTGAAATTGCTTAAAAAGATGTTTGGTCTAAGGCTGACATAGAGCAGCCCATTTTCTGCTATTAAACAAAGTCCTGCACATGCATGGAATAACCAGCCGACTTGACTTTGACATTGGTGGTCCTGAAAACATTAGGAAGAAACTCTTATGTATATAACTGCTATTACTCATCCCTGTTCCTCTCCACTAGAAACTGTTAGTCAGCCACAGTCTGGAACGTGTTGAATAGTAATGAGGAGGGTTCAAAAGGTGGCACAGATTCAGTAAGATGAAAACATGAGAGTGGGTAGAGAAAATGTCCTCGATCCAAAAAGGTCACAGCTTGATTTATTCAACAGGTGAACGCACATCCCGTGACGGTCAAAGTGTCCTTGAGCAGGAAACTGGAGCTGCTCACCGAGCTGGAGGAGGACGACATCAGCGAGTGTCTAAAAGTGAGCACTCTGCATATTCAGTGGAGAAATTATTGGCTATTTATGCAGAGTGCTGTCTGTGTCTGAACGCCAAAATGGCTTTGAGATGATCAAACAGACTGGTGGACCATTTGGCCAATAAAAATTAACTTTTTGTGAATTTAAAATGGAAGAAAAATCAGCACTTTGGGAACAGGAATTTTAAAAAATGCCGTCCAACACCTCTGTTTCATGGATTTATAAAGAAAACAGGCTACAGCATTGGAGGTCCTGTTCATTCCTATGAAAGTTTCTCAGTAGTGGCCAGATTAGTGGCCATCCTGCAACTATTCGTTCCACCGGATGTACTGTGAACATGAGCAGATTATGACTGATTCTTTTGTTGCAAACTCATTTAAGCAAACATGGACCTGCTTTTTCCTGAGCCAAGTTTCTCCCTAACTCTCTGAGACTGAAACAGCATTTTCGGACATACAAATCCGGAGAAAATCAACTTTATTCTGAGTCTCCTTTATTCTGAGTCTCCAGAGGGGATGCAGGGTTGCATACCCTCTGGAAACCAGTTTCAAAAGTTTGCATCTTCAGGCCCCCAAAACACAGTTGTCATGTGAATGAAAAGCCAAACCGCAACCACAAGAACCGTTGCCGTGTAAACGGCCCCTCTGTCTCAGCAACACACTCTTGAGAGACCCGGAAAGAGAAATAATCTTTTACTCGGCTGAGATGAGATATTAAGTTAGCAGATTAAAAACACTTTAAAACGAAGAGGGGGATGTGGGGACAGACAACCACACCTCGTTATAAGTCCAGAAGTGTATACCACTGGCACAGCTTGTACTGCGTTACTTTTTATTTTAGAGCATCTCCAATGAAGCCGAAAAGGCTTGATTTCCGTGGTATGAAATTCACCAGATGTTCAGCATCAGTGTGTCCCTCAGAGCAAAACAAAGTAGAGACTTACAGCAGCTGAGCGTGGACAACTGCTTTCTTTCGGAGTAGTCCTCTGCTACCTTGAAAAGGGATAAAATAATTAAACTGTGCCGCTCTTCGAGAATTCAGAACTATAATCGGAAAGAATGGATCAAATCCTGATAATAAAACAAGTCATTTTTAAGTATTATTTTGTAACAGGCTGTTTTTTCTGCTGTAAAGTTGTGAATTTTAACATGGGGGGCATTTACTCTGATTTGAAGCCTGCCCCATGTGGCCATTTGAGTAACTGCAGTTTTTGGCACGTCCACACTGGCTTCATTTCTCAGCTTCGGAGGAACAAACATTAAATTTATACTCTGTGCAGTGTCGTATTTTTCAAACCTGCTTTCATTCATCCACACTATGTTCACAACACTTAAAAACGAGGTCAGAGGACGCAGCGGCGAGACAACTGAGTCCACTTACGAGACCACCAATTTCATACCAGCAGCTAACTTCCAGTAATGCCAAACCTGAAGAGGGTAAAAATGATATTATTGTGCAGCTCTTCCAGACTTTAGAAATGTTACTGGAGTGAATGGATTTTTTAGGAGTTGTGTCGCTCAAACAATTCATCCATCGATTTACAGATATCTTTTTCCTCAATCTAAGTCTACGGGAAAAAATCTTTCCGACCTCCATGGCATCACGTAATGGACACGGGTATTATAATTTCACATTTGCCCACTATGTCAAATCAGATTGCTTTATCTCTGCCATGGCAACTTGATACCGAGCCAAATGAGCAACACATTGATTCAACAAATCATCACAAAAATCTGAAATGACAAAACCTCACAAGAGTCACTTTAAATCGTTATCTGATGCAACTCAACAAAAGACATACTGAACATACTGTTCTACATCACTATCTAATAACCATGCAGGTCAGGGCCTACATACCATAATAAACGGAGATAAGTCACATCTGAGATGGAGAAAATAATGCAATCATTATCATGAGTACAAGCTGATGTGCCAAACAGAAAGATATAACTGGGACAACATATGAAGCCAAGATGAAAAATCATGTGGTTTGAGATGGAAAAAATGAGCCAAAGTACCAAACAAGCCAATTATTGTGCTCCAAAATTTCACATTTTCCATATTAAATCGCATAAAAGCATACTAATCAATTCAAAAAAAGGGGGATTTATATAAATCCAAACCAGTTTATGTGACTGCTCCTCGCTTTTTTTGGATTTGATTTACAAATGTTCACTGTCTGCTCCCCATTTTTATTTACCAGAAAGACAGAAACTCACCCTCCACTGGATGACAGCTACTCTACTCATCCAAATTGTGGTTTGGATTTTTTTGTCTAAACATAGCTACACTGCTGACACACACACACACACACACACAAACACACACACACACAGACACACACACATCTGTGCAGCAACTCTGGAAAATGTTGCTCATGTGATTAAAAACTTTTATCTTGGAAAGCACATAAGGCATCACAGAGAGAAAAGAAGATAGATGAGGCAGAGAGGAGGAGAAAGAGTAAAACTGCTACTGAAGGAGGAAGCTATACAGGTTAGAAATGTAGGTTAACTGATATAAAAATCAAAAGCCCCAATCAGAAAATATTCTCTCAGATATCTCCTTCAAATATAATATAAACACTGGCCTGCTTTTCTGCCTCAAACATGTATTAAGTTTGTGTTCGAGTCTCTGACGTTTCAGGGGCACAAACTTAGTGTGTGTTTACAATGACCAGGGCAGCTACTATTTTTATCACTGATACATTTGTTTGACATTTTCACCATAAATTGATCTATTGTTTAGTCTAAAATAAATCCAATAATAATGAAAAAATGTCTGCCACAACTTCCAAGAGCAAAATGTGACGATTTTAGACTAAATATAATTAATTTAGCTGCATTTTTAATGATACTTAAATAGGAAAAGGGTGGCAAACAGTCACATCTGAGAAGCTGGAGCTAGGAAATGTTTGGTATTTTGGCTTTTTAAACGACTTTAACCCTTTGCAACCTGAGCAAGTTGGCTTGATTTCGTGCAAAAGCTTAGGAAGAGAGTAATGACCAACAAAAGGAAAAAAGACCCACAAATTAACAAGAAATTTGTAAAAAGTAGGACAAAATTACCTGAAAATTGTCAAAAAAAAAAAAAAACACAAGACAAAAAACGTTTTCAAAAAGGCAAACACGACTTGGAAAAAATGATTCAAAATATAATATTTTTCATGCAATTCTGCAACCTAATTATGTATTATGTAATATGTAATTTCGATGATTTTTGACGTATTTTTTAAAAATATGTTTTTATTATTTAGAATTTACTCCAGTTTGTGTAACATTTCTGTGGCTCATTGCCTTTTTTGTCAATGTTTTTGACAGAAATGGCACCACTGTGCTCAAAGTTATAATACTTTTTAAAGGCATCTGAAAGCAGCACGAGAAAGGAGATGTCTCCAGGTTTCAAAGAGTTAAACGAATAATCGATTATGAGAACTGCTGACTGGATTTTTATCGATAAATCCGTTTCTACAGCTGGTTACAGCAGCTCAGCATATGTCGGGATAATGGTGTAACTTTGATGTTTCTTTAGTCTCGCCACTGAAGTTTTAAGTTGCAGCCTGTTTGTTATTTTCTGGTTATTTTCAACATGAAAGTCGGAGTAACTTAAATTGCAACATTGTTATTTGTACTGAGACTTTTTGCCTCAGTCAGTCGTGTTGGTAGTTTACCTCCGTTAGCGGTGAGACGGTCGCCTGTTTCTCTTTAAAGTCCTGACACAAAACTCCTCCAGCTGCGGGTGAGCTCCTGTTTTCAGCCGTCCTTCTTCACCCCAACAATGGCGGAAAAGTTACATACATCCACGCCACTTCTCTCTCCGGCGGCTGAAAAAGAAACGTCGCCCTTTTTGTTTTTTTACACCGTGAGTCGCTCCTGTTTTTACTCCACCGACGACGACTGAGGGGTCTGCGGCTGCAGGCACCGACTCCGTCTTTGAGCTGCTCTCCGCGGTGATGACGCTGCTGTGGGCGGAGCGAGGCTCTCACGAGAGCACACACGCGCCGAGCGCGCGCGCGCACAGAAACCCCAAAAACTGGTTATAGCGTTATTTCATTAAGATGAGGTGTCATCATTTCAGTTTGATTTAATGGAATGCTTAATGGTTGCGTTTTGGTGGGAATTAACAAAGTACTTTTACCTACAAGTATTCAAATTTGAGGTACCTAAGAGGTTTTATTTTATGCTACTGTATTGGCTACTCTGTTGGCGGAGGAAGTATTTACATCCTTTACTTAACTGTTTGAAACTTCAGAAAATGGGCTGATGTCTTTCAAAAACTTGGGAAGAGGGAGGCGAGCAACTTAATCAGAAATAGTCCAAAAATTAGCAAGAACTTTGTAAAAAGTTACAAGAAAACCACCATAAAATAAGCTAAATAAATAAATGAAATTAAAATAAAATTAAAAAAAAAAAAAAAGTGAGAGCCTAAAATGTATGTTTTCCTTTCTCTGTAAAAATATAATTAAAAGATTTGCAAATATATATAAAAAATATAAAATATATACATCCTTTTCCCCCATTTTTAAAATCATATCTAATAATCCCTTGCACAACTCATTTTCAGATCAATATCTTGTACCCTTTGACGTTTATTGCCAATATATTTAAAAAAAAAAAAAAAAAAAAACAAACAAAAAAGATAAATTGCTGAAAATATTTTTTTCTTTTCTCTGCAACATAATTTTAAATATATAGTTAAGAAAATTACAAATATATTTTTCTGGACATTTTTCCCTCCTTTTTTGATCATATCGAATAATCCTTCCCAGCTCATTTTCAGATCAATATCTTGTCCCCTTTGACGTTTATTGCCAATATATTTTTTTAAAAAAACAACAAACAAAAAAGACAAACTGCTGAAAATATTTTTTTTCTTTTCTCTGCAACATAATTTTAAATATATAGTTAAGAGAATTACAAATATATTTTTCTGGACATTTTTCCCTCCTTTTTTTTGATCATATTGAATAATCCCGCCCAGCTAATTTTCAGTTTATGTTTGTGTGACATTTCTTGCCAATAAAAGTAAAAAAACAACAAAAACAAACAAAACAGAAAAAAGAGAAAATGCTAAAATCATTTTTTCTCTGTAACATAATATTAAATGTATAATGCCAAGACTCAGATCAGTAGATCAATAACACTGTTGTGCATTATATAACAGCCGGGAGTCAATTAAACCTGGAGAGGAGTATCCCTCCAGAGGAATATTAGTCTGAACAGTGATCAGGCTGACAAGTCTATTGTCTGTTTGCTTGTTAAATTTCTGGCAAATACAGCAACTGTCATCAGTCTGTAAACAGAGATGGAGCAGTTACACCAGTTACAGTTCAGTGGGAGTGACACTTGCCAACAGCTACAACTGTATAAAGGCATGTTTTTTTGTTCATTGATTATTTAAAATAAGTCAAAACTGGATTTGTCCGTAATCTGAGAATTGTCTTAATATGTCGTCATCCAGATTGCACTTAAACTCCATTCCCATTGGTGTGCAAATTTATTGTCTCTTTTTCTCTTGTTTCACTTTGTTTTTATCGCAATCTTTCGAATCAGAAATTCCTTATTGATCCCTTACTTACTTTAATGAAACTGTTCTTTGTTATAGTTGCTCTGATGCCAAGCAGATTGAATTATAGAGTAGTAAATAAGTACCAGCACAAAGTATTTAAAAACATAACATCCAAAATGTAAACACAGAAACAATTAGCAATAGTATGTGAATATTAAAAATATAAATATGTATAATTTTCTGAGTGTGTTTAGTGTGTAAAAATGTGCCTTTGCTACAATACAATGTATAAAACTAGTAAGTTATAAATAGAACAAATGTGCATGATGCACAACACAATATACACATAAGGACTTTGTGCTTGTAGTAACTTCATTTTGTGCTCTTTTTGTGTTTTATATGGTTTGTTTTGGAGTTATTTATTTTATATTTCTGTTCAATGCTGTCCACCTGTAACTTATGCTGCTACCTGTCTATCAGGACACTCTTGAAAGAGAGATTTTTAATCTCAAGAGGTTTTTCCCATTAATTTATATATATATATATATATATATATATATATATATATATATATATATATATACACATAACATTTATTAAATATAGCCTACATGCAGCAGAACTAAAAAGGTCCCTACAAGATGCACCCAGATGGCAGTTAGAAGTTGGAAGTATGTGTGTGTGTGTGTGTGTGTGTGTGTGTGTGTGTGTGTGTGTGTGTGTGTGTGTGTGTGTAATGGGTGTGGGGTCTCCAAACAGCAGGGGTCCAGTCCCCAGGCTGTCCTCTCATAACGACCCAGGCCAAGACAAAAGGGGGTCTGCGAACTGCAGGACTGGAGGCTCTACATCCCTCTGCTTAGCAGACCCACAGCTGGTCACCCCGAGGAAACAATGGACACCCAACAGGCGCTCATAAATAATAATCCTGAGGTTCACATGTGATTAAACTGCTCATGCACACAATCTTAAGTCTGACTCAAAGTTGTGTTATAAATAATGAAAATAATGACTGCAGGTTTGTTCTCTTGATGGTGCAGATACGACTTAAAAAACAAACAAACAAACTGGCAACAAGTCACATGACATAGCTGTAGGCAAAAATATGTTAGTGCAGTAAACAACGTGGAAAAAAGGCTGCAAGGCCAAATGCAGAGCTAATTTTGCAGCCAAATTGAACTAAAATTGCTGCCAAAACAAACAACCTATTGTTATCAAAGCCAAGTTTACTGTTACTCAATACGTCCCAAAGGTGTAGATTTCTCATTTCAGTATTTAGAACATGTGCATCTGTACCCCTGAATAAAAACAATAGAAACAAATGACTTTTATTATGACACAATTAAAGAGATTTCCAGCCTGAATTAATGCAGAAAAAAAAATGCATAAAGCAAATAATACCCAAAATAAAGTTTTTGTTGCTCAAACTTTTCTAATGGAGGATATGCCCCCCCCCCTGCAAAAAACCTGCAAAATACTTGCACACAGATATGTGCATGTTGGTCTAACATCTTGTTCAGAATCATACTTTTGCTTTTACACAATATGTCTGTAAGAAAGCTAGAAAGAGAAAGAGGTGAGAGTTTTGGTGATTTATTTAGATTCTGAAGTGGTGAGTCAAGATGGAAACTACAGTCTTTTTCCATTTTGTCTCACAGGCTCCTCAGGGCATCTTCTCATCATTAATCCTGCAGCTGCAATAAGTACGTGTACAGTCATTTGTATTTAACAGCACTTTATAGATCATTTGGAGTTTACTGGTAAATGGATGGACTTAAATTTGTAGAGCTCCTCTCTGGTCTTTTAACCACTCAAAATGCTACATGTCACCACATGTCACATTCACTGGTGGCCGAGGCTGCAACACACAAGGTGCCACCTGAGTTAACCGTTCACACACACTCATAGCAATGCAGCAGAAAGCAGTTTCGGGGTTCGGTATCTTACCTCAGACTGGAGGAGTGATCTGCTGATCGCTCAGTTGGTGGATGACCTGCTCTACCTCCTGAGCCACAGCTGCTGCAGTGCTAAAAGGATAACACTGCGAATATTATGTATGTTTTTGTTATGTTAACAAATCCCTCAAAAAGACACAAACCAGCAATTCACTGATTTTTGTATCCAAAGTCTGATGGAGAGTTGCTGATTCCGCTTTTCCATAGAGCTTCATTAGGCAGGTTTGTATTAATCCTCAAATTGTGCAAACTTCAAAAAATTGAAAATGCGAATATTAAACATACCCAATGGAAATACGTCATATCTCCCATTTATTGCAAAAAAGTTTTTACGCTTGCATAAAGTGGTATTTCAGGCTGTTCAAAAAAGCCATATTTCACAAAACTGCAATGTTTTTATAGGTCACATGATGTGATGGCTATGTGCTTGTAGACAGGAACTGGCTCCCTCATGATGCAGCAGGAGCTACAAGAGCTGTTATTGCATCACATAACTCTTCAAAAGTTGAGCGGATCATCTGGAAGTTTTGAATCCACAATTCCTCTGTGAAATCGTGGACTATCATCTACCAGAAATCCCTCACGAGGCCGCTCCCACATGTAAGGGGGTTGCCTTTCCATTATCACTCGCACAACACGCCTACATCACCTTCCACTGAAAATAATGACGGCTAGTGCGGTGGCTGCAATAAGAAATAAACCTACTAATGTTTTGAACATCCATCGCCATGGTTACTGAGTGTTAGTGCCAGAGGAGAAGTCGCAGAGCATCACTCAATGGAAACAAAGTCATCTGGCATTTGTGTTTTATCGACATTTTGAAAATGTTGCATTAGTTTTGTGCAAATCTGTAATGGAAACCCCCGAGTGTTGTCTAAAAACTACAACACATCAGTGAGCCACACTGTTGCGCTGGTCGGCATGTTCCTAAGTCAGAAGGAGTTGTGAGATGTGCCAATTCATTGCTGGTTTTGTCTAAATAAAAATATAAAATGATGCCAGGATGATACTGTAATGGATATTAAAGTGCTAACACAAAACCCCATCGTCTACAGAAGCAGGCCAATATAATTGTCTCACATGGCGTGATGTATAACATTTCCTCCTGTGCTGGCAGAATGAATCAATATATATTGTATTAATATTTTACAGCCTAATTATGGCATGATAGATCACCATCACATAAAATGACCTCAATAGAAAATGATTCCACTGATCAACAATAACTCAGCTGTCCTGAGTGTGATTACCTCTCAGAGCTAATTGCCTAATTTTTCTCACAGATTACTGTCATAGACATGAACACATGCGTGCATGTGGTCTAAACCCTACTGTGGGCCGGGGTTAATTGCCTCTCGTACATTAGCGCCTACACCAATCACTGTCTTCAGCACAGAGGGCAGGGCGTTATTCTTGGCTAACGATGTTAACAAGACGGGATAGGATGGCAGACGGAGCAGCGGGTGGACTCAGGTGTCTCTTCTGTCCACCTCAGAGTCTCAGGTGGTTAGTGAAGCGTTGTCTGGTGTGTATGTGATCACCCAAGGGTGTCTGCAGAGCGCAGGCTGCCACCCAGCTGCTCGTGTATCAGGTTTAATCAATGCACGACTGACAAACGCTGCTGCTAATGAGGTGCAGAAAAAGAAAGTGAGAAATTAAAAACTGATACACACAACTGATCGAAACCAGAAATGTTTTGACTCACTGAAGGGTTACTATCTGGGTTTTTGTCTCCTAACACCGCTTTTCTACTCAAATAAGCACATGCATGCAAGTTTTTGAAACACGGGTAAACCCATTGAGTACTGCATTCCCACACACCACACGAGTCTGCCTTTCTAATTTTTGTGAATCCCTGCGATGTCGTGGACAGGCTGAAAAACAGGTAAAAAGTTTTCAGTGGTTTCTTCTTTTTATACATCTTACTCAGTCTCCTTCAAAGTAGGTGCAGAATATTGTGGATATGTGTTTTAGTGCTGCTTAGATGGAGAAGGAAAGTAATTAGTGATGGCACGTCATTGCATTCACCGGTTAAAGAGCTGAAATTATCCCTTTTGCACCGGTGTTGTGCTCCCATCTGAGCCGGAGGTGACAAAAACCTGTCAATGCATGGTCGATTGACACAGGAGTGAATACTGATCATACGCATTCTCATCTTAATAGAACACGTAATATTTTATTTTCTTCCCTCTTTTACTTGTTAAATTGTATTCATATATTTACTTTATAGGGGTTCCTGTGCCATGGGGTGGAGGATGGTCGCAGAGGGTATTCAGTCAAAACTGGAAAAAATGAATCTGTCTATTTTTGTGAAACTCAATGAAACCATACAAAAAATTGAAAACATAATTCAATCTGCATTACATTTTCCTCAAAATTGATTTGCTGTTTCAAATACAGAGCTGCAGTACAGACAGGAAGACAATCTGTGTCTGGCAATGGATGCAGCAGTGTAACGGGGTGTGGTGGGACCCATTTGCAGCACAACAGAGCAGGTGAGTAATTGGTAATGACCTTTATTTACTCTTTTTTCAGGTTGAATGGAGCACAGGTGCGTATAATCAGGCTGCAGGTAAGTAGGGACAGTTATCAGGAGTGGAGGAGATTTGTAGAAGCACTGACGTGAGCTCACGTTCACAGGTGATAGTTCAGAGTTCGAGTGAGGAAAACTGTGAGCATGAAGCGGACTGGCAGGTGAATGTATGAGGTAAGTTACAGGAAGGACTACTCCAGCATCACCCCAAAGATGCCGTATGAACACAACATGACATTAGCATGACCTTTGACTTCAACTCATAATGTAAATTTTGTGATTAAATACTTAGTATACTTAGTCTTCTTTTTGAGGAACTGCAGCTCAGCCCGTGCTGCTTTGGTTCTTGGGTTGAAGCGCCATTCGTCTGTATTTTTAATAATGTGCTGCTGGGTTCTCGATGGTGTGGGTGATTACAGCCTGCAGGGTAACTGAGCCAAGACCCGACACAATGCATGTTTCCACAGTCCAGCACACACACACATGCTCACACACACACACACACACGCACACACACACACACACACACACCTTATTGCAACTTACTGCTTCCACTTAGATTTCAATTTGGAAATAGGAAACAATACAAGAGGCATGGTAGCAACATTTGACCACACGTGTTGTAATTTCAATTGTGTGGTTGAACTGCTGAAATGCTCAGGAATAGACACATCTCCTACAAACACACCCAGTATGTTTCACTTTCACTGTTTGGGTTTGGATCTGTTGAACTCTTCTGAGACACACTTTGCATCTACCTTCTTTATCTGAGGACACGTGTCCCTGCACTGAATCAGTGCCTGATTGAGGTGATAAGTCCATTTTAAACAGAGAAAACGCCTGCACACTATCTGCAGCTGGAGATCATAAAAATGCAGTGACAAGCAGACTTTGGCTTGTGACTGTGTTTGGATTAGACAGCTGCTTTTCGGAAGCACAAAGGTTTAATTTATGGGCAAAAACATGCATATAACTCAATCAATCATTCAATCAATCCATTTTATTTGTCACATTAAGTCATAAGTCATGTAAGGTACAATTACAGTGAAATGTTATCCTGCTACTTCTGTCAGTGTGTGGCAGAAGCACTAAGGCAGTGACCTCATTTAGTTATTGTCACGGCCTGAGGGTAGACGCGCTTCCTGAGCCTCTCATTGTTGGCCCGATGTATCCGCTACCTTCTTACCAGCCTGAGCAGGGAGACAAGGCTGTTATCTGTGTGGTTATGATCTTTAACTCTGAGAACCCGCTTTAATATTACTCACACTCGTATTGCTCTGTGCACAAAATGCTCTTTTCAAAATCACACTTTAAAAACCATTTTACATTAATATTTTTTTCTACATTCATTGAGTTATTTTTTTAACCAACATCAGCCCTATGATTAGGGCTGATCAAATATTCATAAATTTTCAGAATTTTAACCTTTAAAATGACAGGTTTTTGTCATGATGCCATTATGTTTTTAGATGGGAAAAAAACCTCAAAAAGTGAATTATTTTCAATTCACTACATGCTAAGTCATTTTTGTTTGTTTGTTTTGATTATCACAGTCAATGATTTGCAGCAACATTGATTGTGACAGTGCACCCAGTAATGCAAAATGGGTCAGTCATTTTAAAAAAAAAGTGAGCACTGAAGAGATACATACCACTTAAAAAGGAAGTTTTTTTAATATTTATTTTAACCCTTTGAAACCTGAGCAAATTGTCTTGGTTCTTTCAAAAACAAAGGAAGGGAGCAATGAGCAACAAAAGAGAGAATGGCCTAAAAATTAGTGAGGAATTAGTAAAAAAAAAAAAAAAAAAGAAACAAAAAAAAAGTACTTAAAAAATCTAGACATGTTTCCCTAACTTAAAAAAAGTGTAAATCTACAAATTTTCCTGCAGTTTTTGCAATATTTTTCGTGACAAGTTGCCCATTGTCTTCTTTCCCATATTGATGAATGAAATCAAACCAATTTGTCAGGGTGAAAAGGTTTAAATACTTGTGAAAGGCATCTGAAAGCAGCACAACAAAAGTGATGTCGCTCCAGGTTTCAAAGGGTTAAACAAAAAAGTCACACCCCAAGCCACCCCCCTCCTCTGATAAATAAAGTACAGTCCCACAACACCGGCACAGAGGCCAAACGATGTTCTGCTGTGGACATAGGCTACTTTAGACACCTAAAAAGAATCAATATCAGTTTAAATGTGCACTATATTCGAGTATATGTTCCTCTTAACCTTCCACAACAGCTGATGGAGGCAGCGGCAAACCAGCAACTCCACCATTCAGTGCATTAAAATGAGTCACTGGAGTCTGTTGTTTTTGATACGGCTTCAAACCCCCATTGGTAAGGGCTGTCTCATAGCAAGCGGTGAAAATATTCTAAATATAGCATAAGCCGCGTTATTTGTGCCCCCTCCCCCCCATGTTAAAATGAAACCCACATCCTTGATGCTATGCTAAACACTGAGCTGGTGCACAACAGAGGTGTGACTGACTGCTCTCATCCACAGATAGTGTGTAGAATCCCTTTGTTTACAAAATAAAACGGTTATTGTGACAACACGAGATAAGCAAAAAGTGCATAAACCTTAGTGCGGTGAAATATTTCAGTGCCAGCACTAAACATGCAGGTCAACAATGATGAGAATGATGCCTGACAAATTAAAGAATGAGTGCACCTTTCCAGAAAGAGACAAAGACGCAGTTACCGAGAAATGATGCAAAGGGTGGAGTTATTTTTGGCATGACACATACTGAGTATGCTAATCTTTGGAAACCACAAATATCACACAATGCCTCTCACATTAAAGATGCATTAAATTCCCTCTGGTTAACAATAAAAGTGCTCAATATTAAATAAACAAACATATATTTGTAAAATAAATAGTCACATGAATAAACAGTGTAAAGTTTTTATTGATAACAGCTGTTCTCAGTCATTTGTGTGTCGAGGACTCCTAAAAATATACACACTGGGTCACAGACCCACATAAATTTTCTCTTCAGTGACCTCCTTCTGAACATATTTTGGTTGTTAGATATGAAGACCAGAAGTCTGTATTTGTGAGCTACAGTTGAGAAGAGCAATGTGGAGGAAGTGAAACCTATAATAAGAACAGTCTCTCTCATGACTTTCACCTCCAGAACTACATTGGGTTCATTTGCAAAATTGATTAAATAGTGAAATAAAATGCAATTCCATCATTCCCATTTCTATACTGGAAATGTTTTATAGTTCATTTTATCTTTTATTTTAGTTTATTTTTATGTTCATCTCATAATGTCATATTTCATGACAGTAGTGTCGCAGCCTAATCAGCTGTAATAAAAATTTGTGAAAATAAAAATCTTTCAAAATCTATTCACATGATTACTTGTCATTGCGTATTTTTAACCCAGTCACCAGAATAAATGTTAGCTGTACATTTTTGCAAAACCAATGATACTATGCCACATTTCCACATTATAATATAGCAAATATAATAAAACTTTATGTTTCAACAAAGCTGTGAATGTGCGGTTAGGTTTAGGCACAGAAATCACTTGGTTATAGGTAGGAAATGAACATGTTTTGGTGTTAAATACCTGTTTTTGGTGGCCGAAAAGCTGCTTGAAATGCTGCAATGTCAGTAAAAAAAATAAAAATAAAAAAGGCTGTTTTTTGTGGCACTATGCCCACTGGAAACACAGTGGCAGGTCGGTAAAAAACACCCAAAATAAACTCTGGTTTTGTTGTTTGACTCAAACTGCAGCTAAATACCCCCCTCCACCTATATATATATGTATATATATATATATATATATATATTATTTAGCAATGTTGATAGGATATGAAACTTACAAATATAATGTTGGACGCTTTGTGGTTTAGTGGACTTTCTAAAGCAAAGCGTTAATGTGAATTATAAACGCAGGAAGCCAGAGCATCACAGGGGGCGATTCAGCTCATCTAAACCACAACAAACTGCTGCTGGGGGCAGTCAAGTTTATGATGGGAAATTCCTGAGACGTCTCTGAGCAGCAGAGACATTGTTCTTCTGGGTCAGACTGCAGGGAGTCAGAGATGCACCCATAAACCCACACACTCACAGATACATCCTGAAACCTTTACGTGAAGCCCCCAAACAAACATCTCTCTGCAGGTTCGAGGGGAAAAGCAGCTCAGTTGTGGATGCAACAGGTGAGAGTCAGGGGAAAATACTTTGGGTGGTGTCGCACGACAAGTGGCACAAATAAGCCTTCACACTCGTTGGATCAGGCCAGCAGCTGTGCAACATTAGCTCGTGCTAATGCGTCGAGGCTTCAGTGGATATATATGTAATAATGCACAAGCACACATTATTAACCAGAGTACTTTGTGGTTGAGCTGAAGGGATGATGGTACTAACAGATGGAGATGTGCAGCAGCCAGATCTGTGATAGCAAACAGGTCTTTAGCTATAAACAGCTTCCATTACAGATTTGCGCAAAACTTAAGCGATATTTTTAAAATTGTCCATAAAACACAGTTTCCACTGAGTGATGTTATGCGACGTATCTCCTGATTACATTAAAAGAAGCATGGCGATGGATGTTCAGAACATTAGCAGGTTTATTGCATTGGATTTTATGAAAAATAAAACTCACCTTATATTTTATATATTTCCTCAAGCTGCTGGACCAACAACCTAAAATGTTGCACATGTAAAAACTAAATGAACCCTCCCAGGACAAAAATAATAATGATGCTAAACCTTAAAAATCCTTGTCTCCTTTTTGTTCTGCAGTGACTCTGGTGAGACGTGAGGGGAGGGCTGGTTGAAATTCTTTGTCATTTGTCTGCTTGAGGTTCCTCTCGGAGCAACAATAGCAGCCTTGTCGCTCTTTGCACAGACCCTGGTAGCGATGTCCTTGGGTCCTGTGACTTTGGGTCCCGGGTGTCCGTCTGTTCATTCCTCTAAAACAATCCGAGCCCTCATCTTCTGCTGCGATTGGTGCGGGCAGATCATAAGGCTGTCTGACCACAGACGGCGGATAAAACATATCATTCATCAAACCATTCAGCTGGAAAGTAAATGTAGACATTACCTGTTTCCACTGGCTGATAATACACCTTTGACTTTCAGACATTCAGTGTAATAGCTGTTAAAACTCTGCATGCACATACAGGTGTTCTCAATTATTCTCGATAAGTTGGGTGGAGTTTTTTGATGAAAGGTATTCCGAGGTAACAGCAGGAAAAGCAGGTGTTGACATGCTGAGCAATTCAATTCAAATTTGAAAACACTTCAATTGTTCCTGAGGCTGATTTGCAAAGGCAGGTAGAAAAGTGCTGAAACACAATACAGGAAACATTTTAAAAGAAGTAAAAATGCAATAATAAGCGGTACACAATATAATACTAATATAGTACCATTACAGTAGACACCGATCAGTTGGAAATATAAAACATTATTAAATTCCACTAACACTAATATAGTGTTACTAGTAACACATACTAGTAACACAAGTATTTCAACCTTTGAGCCCTGAACAAACTGGATGGTTTACTTTTGAAAATATGGGAGGGAAGGTAATGAGATATTGTCTTGCAAGAAATTAAGAGAATTGGAAAATATTTTTTTTAAAAAGATGGGGAAAATGTTTAGAATTTTTAGAATTATCATAATTATATGTATATGTATATATTTTTTAGGTACTTTTTATGTTTATTTGTTTTTGTTTGTTTAACTTTTTTTAAAAATATATTTGTCTGGTAGTTTTCTTTTTATTCCTTTTTCTTTTCTTTTTTTGCATAATTATTTTGCAAATGGTTGGCCCATTTACTCCTTAGTTTCTCATTGCCTGTTTCCCATGTATTTTTTTAATGGTTATGAAGTACCTTCATACATAAAGCCAAAAAAGTAAAATTTGAAGATTATTTAAGGGTGAAAACTATTAGTTAAGTACACCCCAAATACAAAATTAATTAGTTCCACATTAGAGACTTCATCAGAGGGTTACTAGCAAAAACACTGCCACAGACGTCGTTGGCACCGTAAGTAAAAATGGTGTTGTCATGTTACTTGGGCTACTTAACATTAATGTAACATACTTTAGGTTTGGCCAAGTAAAGTTACCTAAGATAGGTTTACAAAAATAAACATGCAGACAACGTGCCTTAAAATAACTAAAATGTTCACTTGTTTTCACATGGACCCCAAACACTGGTCTCCTGAGAGGAAGTCCTGTGTTTGTTTGACCGATCCAACACGGCAACCTGCCTTCTTACAGGGACTTTTGCTTCTTATACGACTTCCTTCTTCTCTACTGTCGGCACATTAGTCACAAGATCGCAGCCTTTTCCCTATTACATTGGTTACTCAAATTCTGGCGCATTACTCATACACAAGAATGAATAGATCAGGAGTGAATTTTCACTGACGCTGACCTTTTTAAATAATTAGGATCAAATGACCGTTTTGCGTCATTTCTTACCTCAGTGAGATGAATCATAATCAGTTAACTGTGTTATAGTGGCAATATAATAATTTAAGTATGTGGATGATATTCAAAAGGGGGTGGGAGTTCAGTATCTATCAATGGACATGCTGTTAGCGGAGTGAACATGTGTCCCAGCTGGACTGTGAGGAGATTATTAATCAAGGCCATTGTGTCAGGAAAAAGCCTGTTTCCAGAGCGGGTTGAATTGTTAATCATAAGCTATGACAGCAGCCACTGTAGATAATTACAGCAGTGTGAATCTCCTTTCCTGCATTTCCTGCCATCACCTCAGTATCTTACATGATAGAGGAACTTATCATCATATCTCACTCTGATGCTTGTTCTTCATTTTTAAAATGTTTTTCGCGTCATGTGTTTTCACCACAGACTAACAAATGTCTCAAGATAGTTTTTGATGTCAGTGTCAGATCTCTTTAATGCTGAAAGAAAACCTGCTGATTGCATTGGTAACATTTGATCTGCAGGGTCATGGGACACTATCAGATGCCCCAATGTGAGGAACTTCTCATGACTTAAGTTTTAAAGTGTTACAAGTGTGTACATTGTTGCACACATCCTCTTTGAGGATTTGGTTACGTGGTGAAGTACAGAGAAGGCAAAAATGAAAGAGAGAAAACTGAAGTCAGTGGCAGGTTTTTATTTTGCATTTAAACAGACTGAGCTCAATGGATGTTCGTCTAAACTAATTACAAAAATATGATTTGGCTTAAAGGTCCCATATTACCTAGCTGGCAAGTTTTGTTTCTAAAATCCTTCTGAAAATGGTACAATGCAACCAATGCGATGTTTTAGTAATGTTTTCAGTTCAGTTTTCTTTTAGTTTCCAAAATGCTCCTCTTAAAATCAGGGTAACATCTCTAAAAACAACATAACAATTGTTAAAAATGTTTTTGTTTAGTTTATTTAACCATTTAACCTTAAAGGAACTTTATTTGAAACCATAAACATCCTCAAAACGTTATTTGAACATTAGATAAAAATCTTTTCTTGAAAACATTACATAGCCTGCAACTTTCAGGCCACATTAGCCAGTGTTTTCTCACACTGGCCAGATCGTGTGGACATTTATTTGTGCCACTTGTCGTGCAGCGTTACCCAAAAATTGAAGAATAAATCTACCTTGTACCTTGTAAAGGCAGTTTCTGACTTTGTGCACTTTTTGGTGGATTCAGCAATTTGTTACTCTCACAGTATTAACAAAACCTATACCTGCTTTAGACACCTGAATTTTTACAATATAGGACCTTTAATGCAGCATAGATGATCTCTGGCTCATTGTACTTCTGTTTCCAAAAAGAGGTGTCTTACTCTATATGCTGTATATGTAAGAAGAAGAAAAAAAGGAGCCAAAACCTCTCATTTAACCTGCAGTTATCAGCGATTCTTCCTGTCAGGTCCTGTTTGATTCCCTCTAACATGGAAGAAGCATTGAAATGAGATCGTTCAGTGAATCTGATGCTTTACATGATGCCTGTTCTCATGTTACAGAAATGGACAAAGACGAAGAGACAAAATGGTGCGTCATACCTCAATGAACAGCAGTGACTCATACAGTTTATTTTGGCCTGTTGGTACGTCAAACTAGCATCATATAAGAGTTGAATTTACTTAGATTATTTAATAAATGATAATCAATGATCAGTCTGTATGAAACTAAGATAACTGCAGAAATTAAAGCCACAATTTAAAAATTTAAAAGTGAATTTTATTTCCTTTTATGTGACCAACAACGTATTTGATACTATCAAGAAATTAAAACAGCACAACACCAATCCTGCACATAAAGAATGTATATGCAAATGTGCTAAAGCGTTTCTCTTTTTCTCCCAGTCAAATGTTCCCGACATAGAGCCCGCAAACGTTGATTTGGGTAGGGAAATGTGTGTGTGTGTGTGTGTGTGTGTGTTTCAAACAGGTTTGAGCGTTTGTATGTTTGCTCTGCCTTCTGTTTTATGTCCTGGTAGGGAAAAGGAAACAGTTTCCATATTGATTTTGTGATTCCTCGAGGGTCAATGGAGGGTTACTGTGTCAGATTCAGGTGACAAATTGTTTGTTCATTACCGAGCAGAAAGACATTAGTTATATGTTATCTTTGTTGTTGCTGTAGCACCGCTGACTCTATGGTGACAGAGATCAAACACAGACTCATAGGAGCAAAAACACGTTTCACTTCAAGACTCTGAAAATTTGTCTGCCTAAATTAAATGTTGATGCAAGGATCTGGTAGGCTAGAAAAAATATCACCCACTCTCTAAACATTAAACCTCAAAAATGTTAAAAAGAAAAAAAAATACAATAAAGTACCAGAACACTACAATCCCCGTAAAAAACAAAAACCCTAAAGCTTATATAGGAGGTGGCGGGGTCCGCCATTCCCATTGAGGATTTTAATTGCATTCACATGCCAGCCAAGTTACCAGAAGAAAATGTTGGCCTTATACTTTTATGAAAATTGTCTCTTTAATATAGGCTTTAATCTTTACTGTTCAGCCTTAAAAGGGTCAGAGCTTTATAAAGTTACTGCTAATGCAAACTAAAAATGTCTTAGTGCCGCTCCTTCAAATTAAAAGCATTCAATAATGGTAAAATGCAGGGTGCCGATCCAGAAACAAGAAAGGCAATGTGCTCATCACTTAAAAGCTGTCAGAAAAATGTCAATATGTTGTTTAACCTATAAACGTGGATCTGTGCGCGTAAGAAACAACCACACTGCTTTTAAAAGTATTTACGCTTTTTTTAAGTTGACTGTCTTTTCAGTAAATTTAAACCTTTGCTGCTATTACAATTCCTGCTCGTGGAGGAAATGCCAGAGTCACCACCTACCAAACCACCTAATCACCACACTGAGCGTCACTGTCTGCATCTGTGGTCTTCCCACTCTCCTGAAAGCCATGCAATTATCCATGATGGGCGTTCAACCATGGTTATCACATGTGTTTTTGGAATGTGATGTGGAGACAGAGAGGGAGGCAAATGGAGACAGATGATTTCCTATCTTGAAATTCATTGTTGACCAAAGAAATGTGACTTTTTAAGCGAGTTTCGCTTTATTATGTTACCACCAAAGAGTTTCAAGTAAAGCCAAAGATCAGTGTCGTAACTCAAAACTTAATTTAATACACCACATGAGCATATTTCATTTCTAACTGAAGAAACAGAGAGTTCGAGGGGAGCATAATGTTGGTGTATTGTGCCGAGTGTTTTCAAGTGTGTCTTTGTTTCTACTGTTGTCTGTGATACACACTCACATGGGAACAACAGGGCACAATCAGCTCCGCCCTTCTACTTCTGCAAGACCTGAGCTCAGGTGCAGCCATCAGAGACCCTGTCCTCACAACACACTGCAACTGCTCTGTGTCCCCTGTGTGCCGCTGTGTGTGTGTGTGTGTGTGTGTGTGTGTGTGTGTGAGTGACAGAGGCAGAGAGGCGTTAACTTAAGCATCAAATCTGAAAACAAGAGTGTGTGTGGGTGGTGAGAGTGGTTGAGTTTCAATGACACTTCGTTCCATATTTACTACTTAACACACTTGAGGGAAAGTTTGGTATAATTTTACCTCAACCCTACGCTCCTGTTTTTTTGTTTGTAAGTGACTTGTGGGAACAACAATTTTTGAAAATGGTTCAGTATTGAGAGTTAGCTGCAGAAAAAGAAGCTACAATGTAACCATTTATAACCACTAAAATGCTCGTGTTTTCCTGTTTTTCTTTTGTTTTCTTTTTGTTTTTTGGGTTATTTTACTTGTTTGTTTGACTGATTTTTCTTTTTTTATTTGTTGCTAATTTTCAGGTAATTTTCTTGTACGTTTTACTGATTTCTTGGTAATTTCTGGGTCATTTCCTCTTGTTGCTAATAGCCTTTTCCTGTGTTTTTGAAATAAATCAAGCACATTTTCCCAGGTTTCAAAGAGTGGAGAAGAAAACATTGCCAAATACTTAAGATTAAAATTAAAGATTAAAATTAAAGTCGGTCCGTGACAAAAAGTAGTACTTTAGGTGGATCTATATAGACAGTGCAAACATGCCATGTTTCGTTAAAAGCTAAGAACATGAACAGTAAGATTGATATACACAAACACACACACACACACACACACACACACATACACACACACACACATATATATATATATATATATATATATTAGCATGTAGTATACTGAAAATAATTCCTTCTTTTGGTTTTTTTCCCCATCTAAAACAAAGTGTTATAATTCTGAAAAATAATTAATATTTCATATTTATGTTTGATATGATGACTGATGTTGGTTAAAAATTAAATTTGTAGAAAATAATATTTATGTGTAATAGTTTTTAAAGCTTGATTTTGAAAAGTGCATTTTGTGTGCAGAGCAATACAAGTATGTGCAATATTAGAGCGGGCCCTAAGGGTTAATCTTTCTCTCGTCATGAGAACATTTGGTTCTCAGTGTGGGCCACAAATATAAGAACACAAACTTGTAGAGACGTGCCATTTTTTTCTCACTTGGGGGGAAAAATGTGTCAATTTGGACTCAAAAACATAAATCTTCCAAAGCCATTCAATTTCTTTTTGCATTTTTGTTTCACTTTTTCAACACAAAATGCAAAATAACATTTCTGTACTCTTCTAAGTGTCATATAGTAACTTTTTTTCAGACAGACTAAAGAACAAAATAACTCAAACAAACAGCGCGCTCAGTGGCACTCAGAGAGTTGATTTACAGTTTCAGCTGATTCGTGTGAGACTGTATGTTAGCATGTTAACTCACAGTGCACAGTGGAGATAATGATCAGTGTTATAGCCATATCATGTCACACTGCACCCTCTGTGTACTTTGAGCCATCTGGGGAACACGCACAGTCGCTCAGTCTTTAAATCTGGTTTGAATACACGTTAAGAAGTTCGAATGAGAGGACCAGTCAAACCAGTCTGTAATGTACCACTTGCCATTTGTTTTTTTCTGTACAGGCTCTGTGGGTATTCATATTCAAATACCATGACAGACGGTTAAGCTGTCCTCAAAATTACAGTATGCACATCAACAACTCCTTTACATAAAAGCAGTGAAATGGAAAAAACTAAGAGTCACTTTCGAGAGCGTCACCCTGTTTGCCTTCAGCTTATTCTTTTGCATAAACTCTACAGTGTATTATTCACTTGTATATAAACACAAAAGAAACCAACAAGTCTCTCAGACGTGTTTATTTGTTCCCTGTTAAGGCTTCAGTCTCTCAGCTCTGCACAGTTGAGCTGCATTGCCTTAACGAAGTGCACTGCTCGTTGAGATGCACCTGGCCTGAGAAGGAGCTGCAGGTCAGCGTGCTGCAGAGCAGAGAGGCCTGTCGCTGCCTCTCAGCCTGGGATTTTATTGTCTTAGTAAAACTCAAGGATTCAATTATTTAAACCCTTTGAAACCCGGATCAACATCACTTTTCTTGTGCTGCATTCAGAGACCTTTCACAAGTATTTAAACCTTTGGACCCTAAAAGCAAATTGATACAATTTCTTAAATGAACAATGAAAGTGAAAAACAGAAGTCAGAACAGACCAGGGCAGAGATGATAATGCTGTTTGTGAAGATGTAAGTGAAGACACTGTGGAAAGAGCACCAGGAGAAAAGTTAAAGAGGAAAGTTTGGTTACCTGACAGGCATGTCTTATTTTCAGACGTACAAAGCAGAGTGTAAGAGAAATGTAGTTATCACCTGGAAGCCATGACCTCTCGGTGACCTTTTGCAACCATATCTGCTTCAGAAATGTGAAACCGCCTCGAGCATAACGGTGCAGAAAAGGCGCTGCATACTTTCCAAGGGAAAATGCTGACTGTAGGGAACACGGGTAATGCTAGAGAGAAGCCCGCCGTCTTTATCACCTGACATAATGTTGCATCGTTAAAACGTTTTCTCACTAATGTTTCCTGCTGGTGAGGTGGTGCCCGTCCTCCACTGTAATCCATCTGCTCTGCTGACATGGAGGTCATCAGAGGCCGAGGTGGCTGTAGGTGAACCTGTACCTGTAAACCTGCACCACTGCCAGTAACCACGTAATTTACAGAGCGCAAGTGTGCTTATATGGTGGGCTGGAGGGGTGGTGGATGGGTCCCACAAACAAGCGACTTCTGTGTGGAAGTTTTTATTTTCTACATCAATCCTAACCATCTTGACAGTCTGCAGCGTTGTGTGAACAAAAAAGACGGGCTGCATCATCCCCCTGTTTGAATTTGTTGACATCACCGTAACGACATCCGAGACCATAAACAGCTGATGCAGAAGGATACTTAAAATGTCATAAGTAAACACAAAGGGTCACTTACAGAGCGGCATCATGTGACAAGTTTGGACAAGAACCTGTTGGTATAGCTGAAGCTAGCTGTCAAAGATGGCTGACCTTTTTTGCACATGCACGCCTTGTGTCACAAAGAGACTCTCATCCAGTCTTGTCAATCACATTAAACTCAGCTTTTTATGAGCGCTTCTGAATCAAAGTGAAACTTGTGCATGTTGTGTCCAAAGCAAAAATGAGTCACAATTTATGACAACCAAACCACAGGAAAGGCCTGCGACTTTAACGTGCATTTTACTTTAAAGTGTTACTATCGTTGACAGAGACACTTAAGACAGGAAAGGAAGTAAGCAAAGACGCTCAAGAATTTACTGTAACTTAAATCTCGATTCTGAGTAAAAGCAAGATTTAGGGAAAGCAAAACTTTCAGAACTGAAGGGGTTTTACTTCACTGCGTGTCTTCCTGTGGTGAATCACTTTCTGAACGACAGGCAGTTTGTTTCCTGAGAAACAAAGTAGTTTATTGTACTCTCTTTGAACACAGTGAGGAGGGACTGCACAGAAAAGTGATTTCAACATAAAGCTTCACTTAATGGCACTTTGTCAGCTAAAGAAGTAATGACATTATTATGTTACATCATGTATGACATACAGGTGTCAGACCATTATTTGCCTCTTTTGTGTGCAGTATATGATGCTGCTGAAATAAAAGTCAAACAGACGAATATGATATACACTTTCTAGGGGTGTATAATTTTTCCCCCCAGGTTTTAGTAGTATTTTTGTTTTGTTTTTTAACACAAGTCCCTTTGTCGGATTTAAAATGACTGTGTGTGAGGGAGGCTTCCATGTAGCATGTTGTTGTCATCAAGGGTCATTGAAAAGTCATGGAAAAGTTCTGATATTTTGTCATTGAAAATTTATAGGAACCTGAAGTGTGATGTAAACATGGTATTTTGAAATTTCATGAAATTGTCATTGGAGACCATCATTAGCATAATCCTTTATAATAGCAAGAACATTTGTTCATTTTGCTGCAGAAAGCTTCCGTCTTTCATTTCATCACATCGTTTGCACGTAATGACATCGTTGCAATACAGTACTTGCAGTACAACAAAGCACGGTGGTGCCAAAAAATTTACCATGAATCCATCACAACCCCTTTGTACTCTGCTCATAAAAATAAACATATCTCCAAAAAGTGATTTGGATTGTTCAAATACATCATGGAGTATTAAGAGCAGCATGTAAACACGGCCATGCAGATACTGTAAGGTCTTGTTGGTCTCAAGCGAGCACACAAACCTGAACGCGGCTGCCACACACGGAGTTACAGGCTTCAACAACGCTAAAAAAAATGGCGTCAGTGACGTTTTTCAAAACAACTTGGCATGTCAGGGCTTCAGGACACTTTGATTACTTCAGACGAGCAGTATAGGGACATTTTGTGGTTTTATTATGTATTTTTTAAATGTTTGAGTCCTGGTCACCATTTGGTCAATTGTTTGGGATGGACCCTTTCCCCATGAAACTTCGGCAGTGTTTTGTGGACTATAAACCTTCACCCAACACTCCAGTAAGTGTAAATAATGACTGCATTTTAAATTTTGGGTCAACTATCTCTTTAAGATTATCATCCCTGTCCTAAAAACCACTGGTTGTGTTTTTAGTTATTTAGGTGAAGTGACCCTTTAATGGGACTTACTTGATTCCAGTTAACTCTATTCTGAAATACATTAAAAAGCAGACAGGAGGAAAAAGCTTGTCTGATACAACCTAAAAACCTACTCCTCCTGATAGCCAGTTAATACAAGATGACACAAGCCAGACGCTGTAGACGTTCTGTATATGTGACAGATTAATAGGCGTCCAGTTTGGTCGTGCGTCGGCCCAGACTTTGTGACTCTGCCAGCGACACACAGCGAGGAGCCAGGCAGTCTAATCAGAGCAGGAACAGAGCAGTCAGATTGTGTTTTAGAGATTAGAGGTGGAGATGAGAGGAGCAGCTCGACTGGACCACAGCGTGAAACACCGCTGGAACAACATCAAGGTCCTTTTGTCAAGAGCCACAAACACAACAGAGCTGCAGGCAAATGCTGTGAACACACTGAGTGCACGTGCAGACACACACACACACACACACAGGAAAACACATTGAACACAGACACACAAAACTATGCTGAGACGCAGTGACACACATTCCCAAACAATTTCAAATCAAACCACCGCCTCTAATGGGCCACTTCCTCTGCACTCACACCAAAGACGACTCGCTCTCTCTGCGACTGAGAGAGAGAGTTATCAGTTATCACGTACGAGAGTGTGTCTAAACAGAGTGTGTGTCTATGGAGGAACATCACTGGAGAAGTTTTAACTTCACACTCAGGATTTCCGATTGTTTCAGACTTTGCAGTTGATGAAATCGGATTCTTTCATGGTTACTGTCACATAATGCGATCCATTTAGCATCTTATAATGGTGCACTCATTATGGATGAAACCTGCAGTATGTTGTAATAGTAGAGCACAGTGATTTTAATTGTTTGCATAGATATATATGTTTTGTAGCTCATGTTATTGATTATTATCTCTGCTGAGGAGGTTGTTTTTGGTTCCAGTTGTTTTGTTGTTTTCGTGAAACTTGGTGGAAGGGTGTAGCACGAACCAAGGGAAAGGCCATAAAACTTTGGAGCAGATCCAAATTTGACACCTAGCTGAGCTACAGACCACTACAGACTGTTTGAGACCAAGTGTTTTTCCCAAAGGGGACGTAGACAGCACTGCATTTTCTGCTGGGATGGTGTCACAAAAAGCAGTAGCTTTACTGTTGGGTTGTGCCCCCAAAACAGGGTATTTGGGGCACAGTGGTTCCACATTTCTGGGGCAGATAAGGTTGCAAAAGACCACCAAGAGGTGATAAGAAGTATTTGTACCTAACCACCACAATAATTGCAGCATTGTTAAAATGTGAAGTTTCAACACATCTGCGACATAATAAAGTGCAAATGTAATGTATCGGTGTTTTGCAGAATGCCAACATTTATTTCTGGAGATTGTGTTGCCCTCTAGTTACTGAAAGCAATGAGTGTGACTTTCACATGGTCTTGTTTTCAGCTTTGGGGAAAGGACAAGATAAATACTCTAGACTTTTGAACTTCTGCTGCTCTCTGTCGTTGTGGTTGTCATTCAAGTATGGAGGCAAATTCAAGATATGTAAACAAAAGCAGAGCAGAGTAAACATTCCTGTGAAGTATGAAAGGAGAAATTATGAGCACAAACTGAGGGGATAGACCAAACTGCTGCCTGATACGTCCGTATCTGACCCCCACTTGTAGGGACGAGCTACTGCCATGCCTATAAAAGGGAAGAGGAATCACACTCTCTTCTCTGAAAAGGCCCAACACAGTGATAGAAGAGCCTCTCTCCCTCTGTCTCTTTGTCTCTCTACAGACTAACCACAGTGACAGAGACGTCTTTGTCTCTTTCATTTGTTTGAGATTGCTGATAAACAAAGATTTTAATCTGATGGTAGCGTAAGTAAATGCACTCATCGCTCAAATCAAACTAACTATAAACTTGTGGTCACTTCTAACTGTCAAAGTTGCAGTGTTGTAATATTTTGGAAAGAGAAGGGCCTGGAATAAGTATTTAGAAACAGTACATTTTCTTGCTGATGGTGTAATTTGCTCATGTTGTGTATTAAATATTGACTGTTTCATAAACAGTTAAAAACTCCTCGCAGAACCAATTATTTTTCAGATTTTATGCTTTCAAAAGATAACAGAAATGTATGTATCATAGGTCACATATTTTTACCATGTGTTTTATATGTGTTTTAAATGTGAATTGTGTATTGCTAAGCCTTGTCAAAGGAGAAAATCTGTCACTGTTTAGACAGACAATAAAGCTGATCTGTCTGTTTGTTTATCTATCTGTATATCTAACTTTTTTTTTTAGTTTGGCACTAACAGGGGCTGTGGCTGAGAAGGTAGAGCAGGTCATCAACTAAAAGGAACGTTGGCAGTTCAATCTCCGACTCCTGAAGTCAACATGTCAAAATGTCCTTGGGCAAGACTCTGACCCCTAATTTCTGTGCGTCTGTGCATCGGTATGTGAATGTGTATGAATGTTTAACTGAGTATGGAGGATGTTTAACTTGTGTGGCTGAATGTGGTATGTAGTTTACAATTGTTTAAGTGAAGAAAGGTGCTATACACATGCAAGTCCCTTTACCACAAGGTTCATCAACATCCTCACAGATCAAATTCTTTATATGTTCACTATTGTCATCCAGATTTTTCTATTGTTATTTTGCTGTTTTGGTCTTTTCTGTACACACAGCACCTCTCACATGTCTGCCCATGAAGAGAGATCTCTCCTCTGTAGTTCTTCCTGACTTTCCTGTGTTTTTTTGCCCATTAAAGGAGATCTTCTAATCCGAGTCAAGGGTCTAAGGATAGAGGTAGTCGAATGCTGTTTAGACTGCAAAAACCCCATGAGGCAAATTTGTGTTTTGTGATGTTGGACTTAACCCTTTTGAAACCTGGAAGACATAAGTTTTCTTGTGCTGCATTCAGGTGCCTTTCCCATGCATTAAAACTTTTGAAATTTCAGCAAATTGTTTTCTTTATCTCTTGAAAGCATGGCAAAAAAGGCAATGAGCAACTTGGAAATGTGCCACAAGCTGCAAGAACTAAGGAAATTAATAATTAGCTAAAAGAGAGAGAGAGAGAGAGAGAAATTATTAGACGATTTTACTTTAAAAACAACGGGGGAAAATGTCCAGAAGATATTTATAGATAGAGTAATAATTATTATTAAGTATTTTATTTATTTAATTGTTTATTACTTTTTGTTTGTTTGGTTGTTTGTTTGTTTTTTTTTGTTTATTTGTTTTGTTTTGTTTTTTTTACCTTTTTAAAGACTTTTTTTTCCTTTTCTTTGGCTAAATTTCAGGTAATTTTCTTGCAACAGGTAACTTCTTTCCATGGTTTTGAAAGAAATCAAGCCAATTTGCTCAGATTTCGAAGGGTTTAAATTATAATGCTAAAATTACTCCCATTTTTTTATTTTTATGTCTCAAATCAGATGTACAAGAGTCTAATTCACTATAAACTACAATTACTAATGTCCTCTTGCAGCGGAAACACATTTTACATGTATGGGCATAAAAAATGGTAACAAGTTTGTCTTTAAAGCTTTCAAATATGTGTGTGTAGTTTAGAGGGTGAAACAGACTAAAACTGTAGAGATCATTTGATTAAGTGAGACTTCCTGTGTGCTTTCATCACACATCACTGCCTGCTGAGCACATTTTGGAGATGATATTAAACAGATATTTCAGTTGACCTAATTGTAATATGACCGCAGTTTTTAAATATATATATTGTGTGTATCTGTGTCAGACTTAGCTAATCCCACACCAACCAGATCCCCAAGTAATGTACATTATAGTGGAGTACCTGCAAGAGTGTACACATAACCATATTAATCTGTATACATTATCTGCGTTTACATGTTTTGTACAAAATGAACTGTTTTCATTAAGATCATTTTTCATCAAGATATAATTAGAGTTAGAAACAGGAGCAGGTTGTTTGAAGATGGCAGGAAGAGGCTGCTATAAAGATAACATTATACACTGCATTATGTAAATATTAAATGTGTTTTGTACCAAAGAGCAGACAGGTTCATTTAAGTGCACCTGCTCCTCAGAGCGCTCACTTTACATTTACTTACTTCGTCTCTCACTTCTGTGTTTTATCACCGTGTTTCCTCTCCAGTAGTCTGTGTATGCATTAAAAAGCCTCTGCCTCTTCCTGTCAGGGCTAAAAGATAATTTCACCCTGATTTCACCATAAAGAGAGATAGAGCTGTGTCAGTCTGACTTTCAGAAATAATCAGATGGTTTATGATCTGTGAGACACTTTCGAGACATAAAAATAAGCCCAGCATAACGCACATGCTTAAAGCTAAAAATAAACCCACATTAAGATATGAATAACGCAGCTGAAGAAGCTGCTTCATGCTGAATTAAACATGCATAAAGTCTGCTGTCTTTTCACTTATTTTTTTTTAGATCAGTTTAAAACATTCAGATGTTGCAGATGGAAATTGTGTGACAGTTTTATAGGTTGTAGGCCAGTTGAGGTTATAATGTCAGTAAAAGAAACACCTAAACCACAAGCAGGTTTTCTTTTTTTTTTTTTTTTTGAAGAGTGCAGCCATATTGCAGTTACAGCTACAAATTATTTATAATTTTTCTCATCCAAATAGTTTCGTTCCGTTGGAAGATTTAGTTGACGTGTACTTAACACCTCTGTCAGGATTAGACCTCTGTATCACTTTGCTGATGCAAAAAAAGCGTCACTTGACCTGTGAAAAAAAAAAAAGTGTCATTCATCGTGACAGATGCAGCTTTTACCGTTACGATGATGCAACTTTAACACTGAGGATGATGTGTGATTGTGAATGAGGACGTGATGTTGCAATGGGAGTAAATCAGTAAGTTGCTCAATGGGGCCATGTTTCATGAACTGAAGCATTCGTGTCTCTGGGCATGAGAATGAAAAAACATCTAAAAATTATGTGAATTTTTAGTCACATACTTAGATAGATTTTACTGGGGATCTTGCAGGGTCACCCTTTGCAAAACTACAACTAGACACCTTTTTAGATTATTTCCCATCCTGCTAATATCTGAACATATAACACAAAATGTAGTTATTTAACTAAGGGTTTGCAGGAACAACGCTTCTCTCACACTAACTGAAATCACCTGCACCTTGTTAATACAACCACCTGTGCCTCAGTAATTCAATCACTTTTCAATCACAATTTGTGTGCAGCGGTGCCACAATTTTTGAGGTGGCAATTACACTATTATAACGTTATGGTGACAGCAGCATGGGGGATGAACTGACATTAGGCAGTGGCCCTCAGTTACTGATAAAGGTTATATCGATGGTCACCTTGACGTTATTGAAATGAAAATATTACACAGAATCAAGTGATGAAGAGCTATAATGTAACGTCACTAAACCTACTAGCTAACGTTGGCTAGCACAGTCAATAAGGAGTTGCCTAATTACTGTTATAAGTGTTATGTTTGTGATAAATGATGTTCATTTAGACTGTTATATATAGAGCAAATAACGTTATATTTCACAATAATGCTTCAGCTAGTTTATTGACCCCACATGTCTCGGCCCACGGTAAGCAGTGCTAACTTAGCTAACGTTACTTTTTTCAGCGTGTTAGGCTGGGCAGCTGTATGCTAATCACTAAATAGAGACTGGCTGTTAACGGTAACCTATCGTGCTGTTGTTAATGGGAACAAAGTTTTTCCTGTTAATATTTTTGATCCACTTCTGACAAACATCTTGGTCCTCTACACGCACAGCTAATCTGTGTTGTATCGTCTCATTGTGTGTTCGTACCCAACACGATGCAAGTTTATATACAAAGTCAGTGTAAGCTATTGACCTGGGAACTCATATATTATATATTTTCATATCCATCACGCAGGTTGAAATTTTTTAACATGAGTGAGAATTGTAACGCAACGCTGTGTGAGCGTATTAGCATTAAGATCCGGTTGAGATTCTCCTGACGCTACCGAGACCCAGAAATTAAGGACAACTTGTCACATGTTACTGTCTTTGGACACACAAAGCTACACTAAGCATCAAAACTGTATAAAAACAGGACAAATAAGGACCTGAAGGGCTCGTAGATCAGCGAGCAAAGCCATAAAGTTACATGGTAAGCTCTGAAAATACACCTGTATCTTGTGTAAGGTATTTTTGTTGGGTTACGTCTTAGCAAAATTCTCTGAGTAATAAGTTGTTTCTTTATTGTGGAAAATAAAAAACGGAGGGAATATTATGTGCAGCCGTGACAGTTTTATAATAAATGATAGCGTCTTGGTTCACTGCCTCAGGGCGTGCGTGTTTACATCCAGCTGTCTCTTGTTTTTCACTGCAAATCACGTTAGCCATTCGCCGCCTCTCCTAGCTAACGGATGAAGTAAAGGCGTGTGTATTTCGCATTCAGTTTCTTTCCACAGTTTAAAGCAATTGTTCTTAACCTGGGTTCAATCGAACTTTAGAGGTTCGGTGAGTCAGTCTCAGGGGTTCGGCGGAGCCTCCGCCGCGGAGGTCAAGACACACCCGACTCATCGTGTCAATTCGTGATGACACGCCCCGCTTGGCCATCACTGGCTGCAGATGATCACGTTACATTGCTTGGCCAATCAGTGCTGCGGGGAATCATGCACGGTTCATTTTGTGCACCAGTAAAAAAACATATACCTATGTCTTGAATTTGAAAAAAAATCATATTTTATTTTTCACTAAAGAAGGGTTCAATGAATGCGCATATGAAACTGGTGGGGTTCGGTACCTCAAACGAGGTTAAGAACCACTGGTTTAAAGTGCTACTACTGTTGGAGCAGCCAAGAACTGTTCAGGTTCTTCCTGAACTCATAGAAATCATTTTCATCACATCAAGTAACATTACACGGAAAGTAAAGTTAAAAGAACGAAATATGGACTTCAACTGGCTTAAGTGTTTTGCAGCAGGCTTTGACAGAGAATTCGAACAGCATAAATTCATAGAAGAAAGACGGGAAAAACAAAGGAAAAATAAAAAGCTAAGAAAACAAAACAAAGGTTAAAGTAAAGGGTAGAACACATAGAAAATGTACAGTTTTCTCCCCCTAAACCTATGAAATGTACAGTGCGTGTGAAAAGACATTTAAGGGGAAAACCCCAAGACGAAGAGTAACCTCAATAGACCGTAATGCACTGCAGCAACAAGACATGCTGCTGTCCCGCTATCACGCTCTCATGTGTATCCACCAACCGAAATTCCACCGGGGTTATATTTGTCATCTGAGGGCTGTCGAAAAGCATCCTGGGAAATGTGGGAAAGAGCCACCGAAGCGGAGATAAAGCACAAATTGTAAACATTTTGTCCCAAAAAAGAATCCCTGGAATGCATTTACCGTAGCAGATAAAGACAGAAGAGAACAGATGCTTTATATAATCAGGTACCCTCAAACACCTTAAAAATGTCCTCAGTCGCCGTTTTTGTTCCTGACAAACAGTTATGTGGGAAGCTGAGTATCTGTGAGTGCAGAGGGTCCTCCCCTGAGATGTCACCAGGGATCGTTGCAGTGTTACCGCTCAGATGAATCATATGTCTTATGTTCCTCTTGACGGCTTTGCCTTAAAAGCAACATTTACATAATGTGACATGAACTCCCTGCAGCCACTGAGACAGTTTGTGCATGAGCATTAACCCTTTGAAACCTGAGCAAATTTGCTTGATTTCTTCAAAAACATGAAGTTAAAAGAAAATTACCTGAAAGCTAGCACAAAAAAGACAAGAAAAAAATGTTTTTAAAGAAAGCAAGCATATATATATATGAAGAATTAATATATAGATAAATCTGTCAGTTTATTATAATAATATAAATTTAGTCTTCTGAACTTTTCCTTCTATTTTTTTATTATTATTATTATCTTCTAATAATTTCTCTCTCTTGCTCTCTCCCAAATTTTGCAATTTTTGTTTTTGCCAAGTTTCTCATTGCCATTTTAGCCATGTTTTAAAAAAAAATCTAACCAATTTGCTCAGTTTCCAGAGGTAAAAATGCATGCGAAAGGCATGTAAACACGTCACAAGATAACTGATGTTGTTCTAGGTTTTAAGGGTTAAGATCAGTATGCAGAGCAGATGCAAACACTTCATTAGGCCTCATGGTGGATTTGCCATAAACATGAGAACACTCTGTTTTTCACAACACCCTGCAGAAAACACAAACACACTCCCGAGTACATGACATTCGTGACAAAATAATGGGCAATTTACTTCATGTACGTCCTCTTAAAAACATGAAAAGCGTCATCTAACTCTATCTATCACTGTATGCCATTATGTCTTTAGGGCGGTAGCCACGTTGGTCTGAGTCCTATATTTAGGCTGCAATCAGCCTCTCACTCAGCGCGGGTCGTGTAACAGAAGTGGTTTGAAGGATTTAATGAGCGGGGCCTGTTGATGAGAGGGTGGAGTATTCCTCTCAAAAACAAACAGGTTGTGAAGTGCTGCTGTGAAGTGGGAGGAAAGCAGAGGAGAGAGCCACTCCACATCTACGTCAGTGTGTGTTCCTGTGAAGGGCTCAACATGTTGGTGTGTGCGTGCCCACGTGGTTTTCTGAGTTCAGTTACTACTTGGTACATGAGTGAGTGTGTGCACCTACAGATGTCTACCGTGTGTGACGTGATGTGAGGTGAGATAAGTTGAAGGGGATTTCCTTGTAAACACGAGCATCTTCTGGGAAAGTTGTGCTGCTTCTTTTTAAAGGTTGTGAGGGTCCTACAGAGAAAAGGTCCTTGACTCCTGAAGAACGTCCCCAAAATAAAATCAGAGGTTGATTTTAACAAAAAGTTAAATCACAAGCAGACAGAATAATACGAGTATTGTATGTATAAGGTTTGCTGATTTAATCAGAAGTTGTTTTCTTTGCATTTCCTGAGCAAAAATAATGGGATTTCTGTTTAAAGTCTAAATGTTTACCAGGGCCAAGATTAGTTAGTTTTTCTTATATTCCTGAAGAACTCTTTAAAAAAAGACACTAAATACAATTCACAATAAAAATGTGATAATCTAGAAAGAGAAAGGTTTCATACGTCAAACGATGACAGATAATCAAATTCCAAAAGCTTATACTACTCATGTTTGCCTGTATGTCATCCTGTTCTTTGTCTATAGATGAGTGTTTTAACAATACTGGAACGTTTATGCTGCTTTCACAATAGGCGGGTTTCCATTAACCCTCAAATTGCGCAAATTAAAATTGTGAATTTAAAAAATACGCCCAATGGAAACATGCCAATTTTGAAATACGTCCATTTATTGCAAAATAGTTAACGGTAACTGTTTCTTCTCTTGCTACAGCAAAGAGAGAATCCTTTTTGGCGATAGTTCTTTTTAACCCTTTGAAACCTGAGAGAAATTATCTTGATTTCTTTCAAAATTATGGGAGGAACGGACAAGTTACAAAAAAATTACTTGAAATTTAGCAGAAAAAGAAAAGAAAAACTTTTTTAAAGAAAGAAAGAAAAGTTAAAAATAAACAAAAAAAAAACAATATAGGCTATGGATTTGGTCTATTTTTGAATGGATGCTCTTTCTATTTGTTGGTAGGGTGTCTTATTTTTGTTTTTTTCTGACTTATTTTTAACTTTTTAACTCAATTTCCTTGTTTTTCAGAGGCTGTATCAACTCACATTCCTGTGTACTCTGTACATTTGGCAAATAGAGAGATTTAGTAATCCTGCCTCCTGAGGAGGACTCTGGGTAAGCACACACTGTAGAGGATTAGGAGAGACATAAAACAAATTTGCTCGTCTCTGGTACTTCTAGCTGTGTGATATTACACAAATCAAACATGCCAAGTGGAAGACAGCTTGCACAACGCTTGCTTTGTCTCCTTTGAGGTGCAGAGAATCAAATTCCCCAAAGATCACATTGCAAATACATAAAGTGAATTCCTGCACACACTTATCACCTCTGCACTGATTTATTTCAAAAGTGTTAACATCTCGGCCACATAGATCTTATTCAATACAAATCTAAAAGTGCATGTGGCAGAAACGTCAACACAACATAAATCAATGACGACGTGGTAAGTGTGTGCGGGAATTCACTTTTTTTGATTTGAAAGAAATCAAACACACATCAAAGATAACAAATAATTGAACTTTATTCAGATTTTGCAAAACAAAAGAGTTTTACAGATGGTACAAAAAGAAAGAGTTAATGACAATGTGACTGGACATGGTAGAAAAACAGCTAAATATTAAGTTATAGATATAGAAATATCCCCCCAAAACAACAAAGTATAAATAATCTTTTTTAAAATGTGCTCTGATTTGTTGTTACTTATACTTTGCTTCAATACCAAATATGTAGATACATAATGAATAAGAATGTCTTAAATTACTTTTTTGGATGTCTTACCATTAGTTATGATCATTTACTCAAAATTTAGTGGCATATGAAGTGATTCAGGATGAAATCACAATCCCCTCAGATATTCGGTGTTTCGGTAAACCGCCGTTTGTCCCGCAGAAAGCAGAGCGGAGCAGAACCGAGGCTTTGTGCAGCCCCGCTCTGCTCTGTGTGGCGGAGGACGGCCAAGCTTGTGATGACTGTTTACTCAGCCCCACTCCGACCGAACACTGCCACTATTCATCCCACGCCAACACCGAGGAGCCCAGTGGAAAACTGGACACACACATACAGCAGACATACAATGTCCCACAATGTCAGGAGACTCTGTGTATGTGGTCTTCTTATGGAAAACGGAAGATAACTGTAATATTTATTCGTCAGACAACTGAACAAGATAAAGAGTTTTTGTGCATAACAGATATACAGTTATGCACAATTTGAATTTCTGACAGACAACTCACTTTTTTTTGCTTTAGCTGAAAAGTGACAGGAAAAGGGGAAGAAGACAGAGTGAAACCAAAACTTTGGACGCCGGTGTTAGGACACAGCCTTAGTTCATGGGGTGCATGCAGTACCAGGTGAGCTCATGGGGCACCCTATGAGAGGCCAACTTTTAAAGGTGCATGCTGGGATATCCTTTATCCTACCAGTGACCTTCAACAGGGGATGGATATTTTCATGTTGGTGTTGTTTCAGGCTCTCTCTCTCTCTCTCTCTCACACACACACACACACACACACACACACACACACAAAGGGAAGTCTGTACCTGAGGAAGTGAAGAAAAAGTTCAACGACCTTTGAGAGCAAGGTGTTCTGGGAACTGCAACCACATTATGAACAAACGTACCATAATTCCACTAATTACAACACGAGAGAGGAGGGGGGGCAAAAACACTATATAAAACTGCAAAACTACAATGTTAGGATAAAATTATTATAAAAAATGTTATTGCTCAGACCGACATTTTTTAAAATATGTGGATATGCTGTTGTTATTACATTTGAAATCAAAGGTTTTGTGTACTTTAAATAGAGAAATTGGAGGCTTGTTATTGCCTCATTGGTGTGTAAAAAGAAGCAAAAGTGCAACAGCTCCATTGTGTGGACAGATGTTGTCTTGCATGAACTTGCATGACAGCGACGCTGTCAAGTGCTTGATGTTATTGATAAAGATTGTGAGCAGAGGCAAATCTTAGGACTTTTCTCAGATTTTAGGACATTTCTTTAATTTAAAGACATTTTTAGGACTGGAGGGGGTTTCTAGCATTTTAGGAGGTTTTGCATTTCATACCATTTCTAGGATTTTAGAATGTTTCTTGAAATATACTGTGTTTCTCAGACTTTAGGATCTATCCCAGGATTTTAGGATATTAGGGGATTAGCTAGAACCTCTTTTGGGGGGTGCAGGGGATTCACCACTGGTACTTTTTTGATAAATACGCTCTATTTTGATGCCGTTTTATGCACTCTGGCACTTTATGCATACTAAAAGTTCAAAAACAATTCCCGATTTTAATCACTTTTTTATTGTGCATTATAAAATATTTGGGGGGCCACGCGGCACCCTTTCAGGGACCAGATCTGATGTAAGCTGAGTATTACTGCTGCAGGGACTGAGGTCGGAGCTCCCTTTAGAACAGCGTTTCCCAAACCTCTTCCCTAGCACTACTTGTCCTGCATGTTTTGGCTCTCCTTCTGCTTCAGCACAGCTGATTCAAAGATCAACTCGTTATGAGCTCCTGAAGCTGCTTGATAACGAGCTGGTTGCGGTCAGCTGTGCTGCCGCAGGGAGAGATCCAAAACATGCAAGTGGTGATCGAGGAGAGGTTTGGGAAACACTTCTCTGGAATAATTATATGCCACTAAATTTAAACATTTTTGTGATTTTATTCCTGTGTGGCACTTATATTCCAAAAATAAAAAGTAATCTGATGCATTTGACGGTACAAAAAAGACACATCTTTTCTTACTCAGGATAAAAAACAGTAATAATCTGAGGGGCATTCTGTATATAAAGAATGAAATAATGTATAAATAGTTAATAAAGCCTTTTATAACCAGCATATCCCCACTGCAGAATTACACATTCATATATGCAAACTTGTGATGCAGCTTTCTCCTCCTCCTACCTTTATTACATTCACAATTATATTGTGACTTTTCAGGATATATAATTTTTTATACGGCTAACATTCATATGGGACTCCCCTGGTTCCCAGCTTGTTTCAGGCTTTACCATGTGTCCCCCGAAGATAAATCTGAGGGCTCCATGCCACTTTTAAGGACAAGAAAGACAGGAAACATATGCTTTTATTTTTATTTAGCTTTTTAATTTTTCAAATACTGGGGTTTTTTTTATTTCTTCAGAGTAAACAAAATCCTTAAAATCAAACAATCTGACAAGAAAAAATCCCTTTTCTGCTCAGAGCTCTTAAACAAACCACAGTCATAAGGTATTTATTGATTTTAAGGGGATATAGGCACAAAAAAAGCTGTCCTAAACCATCAATTACATTGCAACCAGGAGTGTTTCTGGAGAGTGGCCCTAAAATTTGATTGGCCATCTCGTTACGACTGGCTATCTGCCAATGTATGAACGTCTAGAATGTGAGACACTGCAGTGTTATTAATTAAAGTAGGAATGGATAGTGGAGACAAAAATTGAAAATAAAGCTATGTCAGTGCCCCACTCGAGCCACCCTTGTAAAACAAAAAAGCCTGTACTCTACTGATCATAACATTTTGTTTTAATGACTCTAAAATGTCCTTTGTCTCTTTTCCTTTAGCTCTCTCTGTCAGCTGTGGCCTCAGGCTCTTATGTAGATGGACGGGATGTGAAATAAAGGGAGACAGGAGACAGATGGGGAAAGGTTGCTGAAGCACGAGGCGAAGACTTGATGAGAAACCTAAGTAAACCAATTAACACAGTTGGCTCTGGTCTGTGTCGTCCCTCAACTTAATCTGTCAAACCCTCCAACAAAAAAAACTCCCAGCTGAACTGAAGCCAGGCCTCACTTCACTTGATCTCAGTCAAAGAAGCCAAAGTTGGCAGCTTTCCTTTTAAGCCACTGGACCAAAGGGTCAATAGTGAGAGTGGAGACTGATAGATGATCAATAAATTATTCCTGCAGGACACTCCGGCTGTTTATCCACCCTTCATCTAGACAGTCTATGACAAGAAAACAACCTGTTCAGAGGTGTTTGCTTTGGGTTTGAGTCCCATTTAGAGGATTTCTGGAATCAAAATGAATGCATCAGTATTTATGAAACCCAATTAGCAAAAAAAAAGCATTGCATGTTTCTGCCAATCATGAATACTTTACATTTGTACCCATTATGTACTCTCCTGAGTGCCAATAGTCCTGCATGTTTTGGATCTACCTCCTGCACACAGCTGATTCAAATAATCACCTCATTATAAACTCCCAGAGCTGTTTGTTAATGAGCCGATTATTTAATTCAGAGAGATCTGAAACATGCAGGTTGAGTGGTACGATATGCTGATATAGCAGATACTTTGAAATGTAACATTTCTTCAAGTGGCACAGTGGTTAACATGTGACAAGGGACATGAGACAAGCTTTTATTTCCTGTCTTACTAAACTGTTGCTCAGCAAAGATGGAAATTGAAACCAAAGCTTTTTTTAACCTGTTGAAACCTGAGTTCCTTTCCTTTTTTCCAAAGAGTTGGTAACTCTAATGGAGACAGGCCTTTATTTGTCAAAATGTGTAACTACACCTGGCCAGTAAAGGAGCTGGGCGTCTAACTGGAGCTAATCTTTTATCTAAAGTTTTACAGTAGTACTATGTCATATACACTGTAAGTCACCCCTGTTGTGTCTTTTCACTTCTTCACCTTCACTCCTGCAGACCTTTCTACAACCCTCATCAGGTGCGGGATGCTTTATATCAGCACTCGTCCTGTATTTAAGAAAGTTAATCTGTAAATCAGATTGGGAGCATCCACACAGACTTCTATCTGACTCTGAATCAAGTGAAAAGCCACTCGACCATCTGGACCATCTGGACCCTGACAACTGCTTAAATCACGACTCCTCCTGATGATAAGAGGATAAAGCTTTCTGTGTGTGTGTGTGTGTGTGTGTGTGTGCATGTGTGTGTGTCTGTAAGTTGTGCTAATCTTTGTTTGCGTCCTGCTTTGACTTGCCCATGCTTAGCAGGTCAGTGTGCAAACTGAGTCAACAGAGTTGCAACAGGCTGGTTGTGAAGTTTCTGGGGTTTTTCTTTTTGAGAATAAAGAGGAAGATGTCAGCGATGTACCGATCAGCCTCTCTGGAAAACAAGGAATTAATGGCTCTGTATGGAGACGAAAGAGACAACTACTTTGTCAGAGATGACGACTGCACCAGTGAGGTAAGGGCTTAAAGATGCACGGTTCCCCAGCTCTAAAGATAATAAACTCCATTTAAAACTGCTTGCAAAATACTGAATGCCCTCTATCCTCGGTGGCAAAGATCTACAAGACTTGCACATTTCAGTTTAATGCAGCTGATCACTTCGTGTAAAATTATTAAGCCAAGCAAGTGTGACTTCTTAAATGAGTCTTTTACAATATTTAAGGCTTATTAGTTTCCTGCAAAGTAGGAGAATTTATTATATATGTAAGTTGTAATATGTTTACACAAATACAGTTTTGTAAGTATACTTAACCGTCTATATTGTACGCATTATGATGCCACTTGGTAATTTTCTTTTTTGTGTTATTCATTCATTCATTGTCAGTAACTGCTTGTCCTCGTAAGGGTCACGGGGGGGCGCTGCAGCCTATCCCAGCTGTCATTGGGTGCGAGGCGGGGTACACCCTGGATAGGTCGCCAGACTAACGCAAGGCCTTTTTTGTGGCCTGTTTTGTCTTAACTTTTAGTTAAGTTACCTTAAAACAATACTGTACCATGATGGTAAGAAATGGTTAAAAAGGGGGTAATGTTAAAATCTATATCTATATCTATATATATAATAATAAAATTATATATAATAATGTATGGACAATATTTTTAATTATTAAAGGTTAATTTGCAGAGATAAAAAGAACATTATAAAGACTGTTATGCCATAAATCCACCAAAAAATATCAGCTGACAATGTTTAAGGCAATATTTGCATTTTAGCAATTTTCTGTTAATTAATTTTCCAATTAACTTAATGGAAAAATCAAAAATTAAACTTAACTCATCAAATATGTTTTCAGGATTTTAAAATGACAGAACAAGCTGTTCTCAGACCATTTTTGTGGAGAGAGTTTATGGGGCTGAACCATGCGAGGAGGGCCCCGAAAAAGGGACTCAACATAACCTCCACAAGTCATGTTACAATATATACAGTGCTACCACTTTTCTGAGGATCCTGGCTCTTTTTAGGGTATTGCACCATAATGAAGGATGTGATGAGTGAATGTAAACAGCAAAAATGGGAGCCAACAAGGTACCATAGAGGGTTGAACTATTTTGCTTTTTACTGTCTTCTAATTATATTTATTTCTATTTTTTGCTTTAATTATGCAAATTTCCCAGCCGTGGGACTAATTAAAGATTATCTGATATTATTTTATCTTAAATAAGTTCCATTATCTTATTTTGAATGATCAAATCAGTATTTCTCAAAGTTTCAGAGTTTTTTTCATTAAGATTATCTAGCTCTGAACGTTGTCAAGATCTGAATACCATGTTGTATTTTTAGAAATGTCAATACAAAAAAATTGGAAATCACCTACTGAAGCCAAGTTCCTCTTACCACTTCCTTCCTTGCAGGTCTTTAGTGAATATCTTCAGATTTCAAACTAAACCACAGGTGCATAAATAAGGTGCAATGCATGCAGTGCATCCAGAGCAAAACCCCACCAGGTATTTTTTGCTTAACTGCAGTTTGACCTTTTTTAAAAGTCTGTGTGAGCCTTTTACAATAATTAAACACCTCCCCTGTCCTTATCCAAACACATAATTTCAGAAATTTAAAATACCTTAAGACTTGATTACTGTAACAAGAAACATTATGAGGCATTTTACCCCCGCAGTGTGATTACAAGTGTTTTTACATTAATTTTCCAACCCTCAATCTCTCAGGAGTACGACCAGGACTCAGAGTGCAGCGAGGAGGGAAAAGGTGGCCGGAGCGTTCGTAGGTCCCTGTCCTTGGAGATCTACGGTCTGCAGAGGGAGCAGCACGTTTACTTCTCCAACCAGGAGTACTACAGGAGGCTGGAGGAGCTGAAGAGCGCTCACCTGAGGAACATGGCCGAGCTGGAGAGGATGTACATCAGCCAGGGCAGAGAGAGGCGCGGGGAGGAGGAGGACGGAGGTGTGGGGAGGAGACAGAGCAGAGAGGACAGACTGTCAATCAGGTAGTTTTTCCTATGAGACATTAAAGAACAGGAAAATGGCCAAATACAAGATGTTTAGACTCTCATATGAAGCTGCTTTTCCATGACTGTGTTAATAATTTTCCAGCACGACGAAAAATGTGCAGAAAACAAGGCTAGATCATATGGAGTTAGAACAGTGACAGTAAGTTTTGGCATCAAAATAAAATTTGGTATTGAAAGAAGGAAACATTGGCACTGATAAAGTTTCAGTGAAAAATGAGGAACAGGCATTAAAATGTTTTATCTTGAATTTTTATTTTATTTTATTTTATTTTATTTTATTTTATTTTATTTTATTTTATTTTATTTTATTTTATTTGTTTTTTTTATGAAAATCTTCTGATTTTTTTTTTTTTTGATGGACTGTGGATCAAGAGAAGTTGTGTCTGGTGTCAGCATAAAAAAAAACTGAAAAAATAGCGAAAAGTACCAGTGTTTCCTTTTTCAATGTTGAATTTTATTTTCAATGTCAAAACTTAGGTCATTGTTTTAGCTCCATAAAATCCAATAATATATAAGATAAATAAATACAAACTTTTTTAACATGTCTTTCTTCAGAAGGTCACATATTACTGCAGTTTCAGCAGGATTTCACAGATGTGCACTGTGCAGATTAAAGGTCAGATAACAGTCAATGTATAAAGCAGTTGTTATGGTATGTATCATAAAAATTCTTTATACAAAAGGAGCAGATACACAAAAATATTTAACACATTCAGTGCATCAAAAAAAAAAAGTCAATGGAAATCAATGGTTCCTTTTATATAAAACCAACTGCAAATCATTATTTAGCCCACAATAACTTTATGGAAAGATCTAATCTTATCGACAGAATCATTCACCATTATAAGTCGTGGAATAAGAATGTGCTTTAAATTAAAATGCAAAATGTATCAGCTGATCTTTGCCAGACTGAAATTTCACCACTGAAACTGCTGCAATGACAGTTTTCTTTCACCTACATTTACCAAAGCCATACTTAGTGAGCAGTTTTCTGTCATTGCGTATATATAAATGTGTATTGTAGGTAATTTCCTAAACTAGTCTGTGATTCATGTCCTGTTGGCTTTGTCAAAATCATTTCACTTTACGGTAACCATGGGAGATTATACCAGAAACACACTTCTCTTTTTGACGGGTAGTTCAGTCTCATGCTTTCATCACAAGGAAGGAATTTTTTTTTTCTTTAAGTTAAAGGAAGTTTTAATCTTCAATGGTCAAGGCTGGCGATAGCAAACAGCACCAGCTAATCTCTTTTACGTCAGTTTAATTGTAGTTCTTTAATGCAGCTATTGTACAATTACAGCCACAGCAGTAATGTAGTGGTGGCTGATAAGGTGCATCACTAGATCAATGGGTAGGAGGAAATACTCTCAATTATACAGTTGGTTCCAACCGAGCAATTTGATTGGTCAAGAAGCATTGCATGAGTGATGATACACCGTATAACATCACTGGGACTGTTAACTTTTAACTTTTCAGTCGTTCAAAATCAGTTAATTTCAGTTAATTCTGCTCACACTAACGGCCAGTAGTTATCTAACATTACTGTAGATTGTATCAGTGTTTGAAGAGCGAGGAAATCCCTGTCTGACAGGCATCATTGCTCCAAAAATACCTGAGCAAAATGATGCAAAAGCCCTCAACCTGCAGCCCAGGAGGCGCGGCTGTGATGGATGGGTTTTCACTGGTTCACTGGGAGTAAACCAGCTGTCACAGATGTTACATGGATGTGCAGTGAGACTTTATTGTAACTTTCTATGAATTTCTTCTTAAGTTACTCGTCTCCTTGTTCCCATGTTTTTGAAAGAAATCCAGGTAATTTGCTCAGTTTTTTAAATGGTTAATGTCTCCTCCTCCCTGATATGTATAATCTCTGCAGCAGTGGCCCGTCCAGGAAACTCCAGAGGATCAACTCGCAGGAGGAGCTGGACTTCCACGACTCATCCAGCGGTTCGGACCAATCAGAGCTCTATGGAGCCGACAGCCTGGGGGAACTGGAGCTGGACAACCCAAGAAGGACTTCAGGCCGGGACCAAACCTTTGGGAGGTTGGTGAGGTCGCTGCAAGTCGACCAAGTCCTTAAAGATGTACTAGGCCGGATATTCAATTTGTAAACATGCTCACCAGCAAAAGTTAAAGCAAAAGCCAAGCCCAGATTTACTGTCGTGGGGTGCTTTTTCCCACTATATTCGCGTTTTTTTTGGGGGGCTGTGTCTCTTGGATGCATGCTGCTCATGGTCTGGCACCTGGTCTTTACCTTTTAATTAATCCCTGACCAGCGGTGGACAAAATGCACATCTCTGCTAAAGTATAGATACTCCTGGTCAAATATTATTCAAATACAAATGAAAGTTTCTGAGTCAAATTATTACTTGAGTTCAAGTACCGGGGTACTTGCTTTTAAAGATACTTAAGTATTCAAAGTAACACACTCAGAACTGCATGATCACAGTTTAAAGACTTGCATTTTAGAAATAAACAAAAGTTGTCCACTGACTTCACAGCAAATTTAACTTTACATCTATCTTTGTAGAAATGTAGTAAAGTCAGAAGTACAATATTTGTCTTTTAAATGTAGTGGAGTCAAAGTAAGAAGTTTCCAAAAAAAAACAAAACCTCAAGTTTAGTACAGCACTAGCACCAACACTAGTGCTGTGGCAGTACTACATGCCCTTAAATGTCAAAATAAATACAGGCAGTCTCATACATCATTTTAGTTGGTCATCAGTGACATTTGAAAAAAATGACTTCCTCATTAGTCTACACATTGTTTTAAGGAAATTCCTGCAGAGTCACATTTAACTCTTCTCTTTCTCCTTCCAGAGACTTCCTGCTGAGATCTGAAGAAATGTCGACCAAGAAGCAGTTTCGATTCCAGCCCAAGGCCTCCTGTCCCAAACCATCCCGTCAAACTGGGATCAGGTCAAACTCAAAGGTCACCGTGCCCAAACCCTTCCAGATGATGCTGAGAGAGGAGGAGAGGAAGAGGCACAAAGTGCGGACACGCTCGGAGATCGAGCTGGAGAACACGCTGCTGAGACGCGAGCTGGAGGAGCTCCAAGAGTGCCAGAAAAAGTTCCGGGCTTCACCAGCACCGGCGCACATCCATCTGCCTCTCTACGAAATCATCAGCCGTCGCTCCAGCCAGAGATCCAGCCGGAGCCGAAGCAGCAGTAGACACCGTGACACAAAAGGTAACCAGGCCTCTGCAGCTGCTGCTGCTTCGCCACAGCCTTTCAATTTCCTGGAGAGAGAGAGGAGGAAGAAGGAGGCGAAGATTGTGGCAGAGCTCGGGAGGCTGGGGCCGAAAGAGGAGCGACAAGCCTTCAAGGCCAGACCGATGCCCAGCTCGGTGTACGGCACCAAACACAGACCAAACAACAAGACCACGAGCCGGCAGTTTGTAACCATCTACACGCTGGAGAGGGAGGCCACGGAGGGCCAAAGTGATCCAAACTCAGACCTGGAGCCCGACGTGCTCGTCTCCAAGTCAGACGTCTCTCCTGACTCCTGCAAGCCTCAGAAATGTCCGTCTTCCAAACCGGTGAAAAGGCAGATCGAGCTGTCCATCGAGCTGGTGAAGGAGGGGGAGTGGTCCTGCACTGACTCGCTGACCGCCACCGCCAGCAGCGTCCACTCGCCTCTGCAGACAGGTGACCCCGAGCCTGTGCTCTCTGACGAGACTGACTGCATCAGCGTGTGAGAGACGGCGTGCATAAAACAGAAAAACGGCACAAACGGCAAAAAGTCATAGCTACAATCTAAAATGATTTTGTAGATTAACCCTTTAAAACCTGAGCACATTGACTTGATTTCTTTCAAAAACATGGGATGAAGGCAAAAAGGAACTTCATAAGAAATGACCAACAAAACAGCACAAAAACAAAGTGATTAACTGAAGTGCAAATAATTTAAAAATGTGTAATTATTAATTTAAAAAAAAAAAAGAAAAGAAAATGACCTTTAAGAAATGCATAAGTGCATAAACAGTTTTTCCCTAGGTCATTTTTGTCATTTTTTACTTACTTTTTTTATCATTTGGGGGGATTCTACTTGCCAAGTTGCTCATTTTGTGTTTTTTTCCCCATGTCTTCCAAAGAAATCAAAAGCACTTTCCTCAGGTTTCAGAGGTTTAAATGCATGTGAAAGGCATCTGAACGCAGCACATGAAAACTGATTCGATCCACATATTAAAGGATTATTGAAATGCTGCAACAGAATAGTAATGGTTTAGGTATTACATTACTGTAACAAAGTATGTGTTGTTTGTTTAATAAGTACGTTGAGTTATATGAGCTCTTAAAAGTAAATGGGTGGCATTTATAAAGTGGTTTTATGACCTTCAGACACACACACACACCCACACACACACAGACACAGATGGCATAGAGTTACTGAACCATTGGGAGGAACTTGCGGTTTAGTGTCATTGTTTAAGAGACAGGAAAATTAAATAACCACAGTCACATGTTACAGGTAAAAAAAATTCCACATGAAATTAAATCCACAGTTTCTCACCATAACATGTCTAATTAAAGTGTTCATAAAACATTTGACAAAACGGTTCTTGGGAGTTTATGTCTATGTTTGTTTGCAATAGTACATTGCAATGTTTCTTGGCAGATTATAACTAAAAAACTGGGTAAACTATACATCTCTGCAGCAGCTGTCTCATACATAATCTTACCTGTAAGCTTCAGATATAAATAGACTAGAATCAGTGAAACCAAATTATATATCCCTAAAAATACAACATGTAATTGTTTAATCCCTATTGTTGTAGTTAATTTGGTGCACTGCTATGGGGATCATTGTCTGCCTCTCTCTGTGCACACAGAGGTAAGACTGTTTTCTGAACTATCACATGATAATCAGTAAACAAGGGATGAAAATTGTAAACACACTTTCCTCCATAGCACTAACAGGGGTTAAAAAACTGCGACAGGGTACCTCAAATGCCAATGTCAATGCAAGACTGAGGGAAGAAACGAAAGCAGTCTTATCAATATTTTTCAAATGACAATGTGCAAACAATGTGACTTTAAAGGAGTCACTTGTAATGATGAAGCTGTGATGAATCTGCAGCTCCTCTTGGCTTTATGGAGCTTCGTGGTGCATCTCATTAGTCAGCTGTACTTTTCTGGTTCACTCTCACTGCTCTCAAAGCACAGTTTTCAGCTACAGCGTGCAGATGTTTTCCTAGAGGAAGTCTCAAAAGAGCCCTGAACACAATCTGCTGAGGAGAGAGACACCATTAAAGACTAACTGGTGAACGCAGTGAAGCATTTGGCCGCGATGGCTAAAGAAAGTGAATGTTGTTCTTGAACGTTGGAACGAAACATGACTCAGAAAGTTAATGTTCCTCTTTAGTTGCTTCTTGCTTGATGTAAAAAAAAAAAATCTGATTTTGAGTCAGTGTGATCACAGGTTGTTTCCACAGACCCCAAAACACCACACACAATCAGATTTTTAAAAAATGTGTTCCAAAGAAAAATCAGGTGTAAAGAAATTAACTGGTGCAAACTGATAGCAGTTTGTTATAGGATATTAATCAATCATCATCCACTGACACAGTGGATTCATTTCTGCCTGAGGCCCAGAAAAGAGCCATAAGTGTCAGAGGGTCCCCCTGGCCTTCAAAATTTCATTTAAATCAAAACTTACTGACCAGCAAGAGAGACAAAAAGACCACAAAGAGATGATACAGAAGTGCACAGACATGAAATAACTACAAAAAATGGGCAAAACAACTATAAAGTGGCACAAAACGATAAAAAAAGACATAAAATTATCTCAATAAGACACAAAAATGGCCTCAAAGTGATAGAAATTATCATTAAGGTGACACAAAATAACTACAAAAGGGGCAAACAACCTTAAAAAGACACAAAACGGCCAAAACAAGACAGAGTTATTTTAAAGGGAAACATACCAAACACAAAGAGTGACAAAATAACCACACGTGGGGGCAAAACAACCACAATAAAGAGCAAAAGAAACACAGAATCATTTTAAAGAGCCACAAAATTAACTGAAAGGGGAAGAGAGTGACTACAAGGGGACCCAAATGACCAAAAATTATCTCCAAGAAAAAAATACAACTAACGACAAAAAGGAACAGAGCAACCATAAAAGGACATGAGACAACCAGAAGAAGACAAATAGAGGAACAAAATGACCTTACGGTGATATGAAAGAACCCAAAGCAGTGACAAAATTATTAAAACAAAGACACAAGAGGTTCTAGAAGAGACACATAATCACTAACAGAAACAAAACAACATAAAGGAACTAAAAACGAAAATATGTATAACAACTGTGAGCAGGCAAAACCACAAAGTGTGCTTGTCTTTGTCACAGGAAAGATAACTTTTGCATATCTGTGCCCATTGTCTCATAATCTGCCCGTGACTGGTAATTTGATGGATTCTCCTCATGGACCACAGCTACGCACAGCATATCTAAAATACACAAACTGGTGACACTCTTTCTTCAGCTGCCAACAGTCCACTTAATATTATCTGATCTGATTCTGCGACACATTCATGAAAAGGTGGGTCATGGTGGTCGCAACCATATGTTATCTATCCTGCGTCAAAAATACTGGATTCCTGGTGCTACCGTGTTGATCAGAAAGATACTGTCAAGATGTGTTACCTGTCGGCGGGTAAACGCTACCCCTGGTCAACAGCAGATGGCGGACTTGCCATTGGACAGAGTCACTCCAGATGAACCCCCATTCACCTACGTTGGAGTGGACTACTTTGGACCCTTCGGAGTGAAACAAGGAAGGAAAGTTGTGAAGCGCTATGGTGTTATTTTCACATGTTTGGCTATAAGAGCAGTTCACATTGAAGTGGCATCGTCACTTGACACAGACTCTTTCATCAATGCCCTTCGGCGCTTTATTGCCAGACGTGGTCAGCTTAAAGAACTTCGATCTGATAATGGCACCAATTTTGTAGGAGCCCAGCGGGAGTTGAAAGAAGCAATCGAAAGCTGGAATCAGAGTCAGATTCACAACGCTCTGCTTAACAAGGGAATCAGCTGGATTTTCAACCCCCCTGCTGGTTCACATCATGGCGGCGTTTGGGAAAGACTGATTAAATCAGTGCGAAAGGTTCTGAACTCAACTTTAAATGTACAAAATCTTGATGAAGAGGGCCTTCACACAGTTTTATGTGAAGCTGAGGCAATCCTCAACAGCCGTCCAGTCACCAAGGCTTCGACAGACCCAAACGACCTTGAAGCACTCACCCCAAACCACCTTCTTCTCCTCAAAACCATGCCTTCATTACCACCAGGACAGTTTAAACAGGACGACTTATATGCTCGACGCAGATGGAGACAAATCCAGTACATGTCAGACCTGTTCTGGAAAAGATGGATTAAAGAATATCTTCCACAACTTCAAGAAAGACAGAAATGGTTTAAAATCAAACGCAACTTCACAACAGGAGACATTGTAATCATCATGGACGATTCAGCACCTCGAAACACCTGGCTGACTGGAAAAATCACAGAGACTATCCTGGATAAAAGAGGTCTCGTTCGTCATGTCCGAATCAAGACCAAGACTGGATTGCTGAACAGACCAATCAACAAAATCTGCCTTCTATTGGAGTCAGAAGAACTTTGAAACCCAGACTGACTTCGTCTTTTGTTTTGAACTTTGACCTTTGCCCCTTGCGCACTACAGTACATACACACATACACTATGAACTATGGACTGATCCAGAGTGACAATAAGGATCACTCTTTCTCATGCACGTCTAGCCTGTGTAATTATTGTGTAATTATTATTGTTTGAAGTATAATAATTAGGGGCCGGTATTGTAGCAGTTAAAATATATTTCTTGCCATTTTGCTTTGGGTTTTACGTTATTTGCATTGATTACGTCATTTGTGTTGGGCACAGCCAGGGGTGTGGTTATTTTTCTTTGTGTGTGTGGTGGCGGGAGTTAAAACAAAAGGAGAGAAAGAAGGAAAGAAAGACACAGAGGGAGAGAGCGCCTCATATTTTTTGTTGACCGTACTTACGTTTGTTTATCCACGTTCGGTTGTTATCTATTTCAGTTTACCATCATTACTATTTTTCCATTTTTTGCTTGGACTGCTTGTTTGCCCTTTTGACTTTTTGTTACAATAAACCTTCAAAACACATTGGAACTGTGGAGTCTTTGGATGGAACGGGTCACAAAGGGCTCTCGTCTCTCAGCAGCTGAATGGTTTTAAAGACAGCAGCAACAATTATTATTAGTAGTAGTAGCAGTAATGGTAGTAGTTTTAATACAAATAATAATAACAATAAACTTTATTTGAATAGCACCTTTCATACAAGAAATGCAGTCCAACGTGCTTTACAAGAAAAAAAAATTACATGCACCAAGTGCTTCACATGAAAAGACATAAAAGATGTAAAGTCGATAAAACCTGCATGTTCACACGGATAACACCCACTTAATAATACTAGTATCAGTAAGATAAAAAAAGATAAAAAAATAGAATGCACAGTATACCTAACATAAGATGGAAAAAAGAAATTCAGAGATAATATCAATAAGAATAAAGCTTAAAAAATAGAGTGCATAAATGGAAATTAAAGCTAAAAATGAAGTGAATAAAAATTAAGGGAAAAAAAACATTGCAAAGAGGTGCAGCAGGTGCGTGAGTGCGAAGCAAAATGCAGAGCAGTTAAGTCAGAGCTGGTTAAAGTCTAAAGTGAAGTTTTTAGTTTTCTTTTAAACATATTTAGCGAGGTGGCTTCTCTGGTATGCAGGCAGTGTGCTGTGTGCTCCACAGTCCTGAGTTTATTCTCGTGCAGTAATGTCGCTATATTTGCATAATATTCTCCGAGGAGGAAACAAACAGAGACTGACACCTCCCTCCAGCTGAGTTGGGTGATCTTGTGTCAGGGCGGCGCTCGCCATGTAACACTATGCAGGGGAATTCAGCCGATTTCCGGAGAATGAGTAGGGCGGGTCAGTCTCTCGGTCTAAATGCTGGTTCACCACAGAGAGAGCGTTTATTTGCCCGCACTCTCTTTAGAGGACGGCTATCCTCGGGCAACACCTTAAAACCAACCAGGAGTCACCAGATCTGCTCAGACAGTGGAGAATACGCGGCGCTGCGGGCGAGATGCAGCGAAACGTGGTTATACGGTGCCTTTTTGTCTGTGAGTATTATCGTTATTTATTTGATAACTGAAGTCATACAACATGCGGTCTGTCTGCAGAGCAATGCGAGTTTAGCATCCGTGTTGCATCAGCACCAGCTCTTCATGGGAAAACCAGCATGAGGTTTTACACGGTGCACGTCCTTTTTCTTAAATTGAGAATTGGGTATGTAGGTTTTTAAATAAAAGGCAAATATATATTATCTCTATATAAAAGAATGGTCTTTTCAGGAAGACATTTAACTTATCAAAGCATGGTACACCCTTTGGGTTTATATATGTGTGTGTGTGTGTGTGTGTGTGTGTATGTATGTATATATGTATGTATATGAGGACAAGATGTCAACTTGATGGTGGATTTGTATCCGAACGAGTCGCTAATCATTTATTTCTATATATCCATAAATAAATATTTGTAAATCTGAATGCTTTTATCTTAGTTTGGTGTCACGCTGCAGATTTCCTCGACTGCTGTTTTCAGATTGTGTGAACATGGCTCGTGAAGTCATCATGTGGGAAGTGTGAGAGAAGCTGCGCGCTGAAACTATGTGCTCTGTGTTTGTTCGTGAGGGGGGAGGACGCATGTGAAGTGAAGTGTGAGGTGAGACAGCATAGGAAACTAGTCACACGAGGACCTTTGTGTGTGTTTCTGCTCTGTAATTGGCTCCCACAGTGGGTTAGACCATGATTTATGACACTGTGCTGTTGTGCCACTGACACAAATAGTCAAATAGTGGATTTTCCATTTACTATGGAGTGGTCTGCTGGAGCAGCAGCATCACGACTGCTGAGAGGAAGAGACTTGACAAACTTATCAAGAAGGCCAGCTCTGTCCTGGGGTGCCCCTTAGACTCAGTGCAGGTGGTGGGAGAAAGGAGGATGATGGCTAAGCTGTCGTCCATGCTGGAGAACGACTCCCACCCCATGCATGACACCCTGACTGCACTGGAAAGCTCCTTCAGTGACAGACTGCTTCACCCCAAGTGTGTGAAGGAGCGTTACTGCAGGTCCTTCCTCCCTGCTGCAGTCAGACTGTACAACCAGCACTGCTCCCAGCAGACCACGCACAACAATAACTGACTTCACTTGTACAGCTTAATACCACAAGTGCAATTTCACTTTTACTCATGCAACTGTAAACATTCTTTATTTAACTGTTGTGTTTCTCGGCGTTGTAAATACTGTATATATTGTTTGTTTATGTCGTCCTCTGTGCTTTATTTTCCTTCATTTTTATCCTGCACATTCCTTGTTTTTGTACTTATTTATTAATATAGTTTATTTTGCACAGTTATCTTTCTATTTTGCTATCCCTTTGCTGCTGCAATGTTGGAAATTTCCCCACTGTGGGACTAATAAAGGATTATCTTATCTTATCTTATTTGTAGCTGCCAGTTAAAACCAACAATCTGTCTTAACACTTTTAATTATTTTTATTATGTTTTCGGACTGTCCATCTGTACATCCTAATGCCTTTTGGGAATTCATTCAAATTTGACAAAAATATCCACTTGGATTCAACAATTAACTGAACAGATTTTGGTGGTCATGGGTCAAAGGTTAAGGTCACCATAATCTTGTCTGTGTCATTATTGTGAATGTTAAATCTAAAAACCCCTTGAGAGATTTTTCTCAAATATGGCACAAACTTTCTCTTGGACTCAACAATGAACTGATTAGAGTTTGGTGGTCATAGGGTAAAGGTCAAGGTCACTGTGGCCTTGCACCCATTCCATTCTCTTGAAGGCAATATCTCATGACGACCTTATGGGAGTTTCTTCAAATTTGGCACAAAATAAATTTAGTTGGCGTATATCACCCCTTTCTTTGCTGTTGAATGTTGTTTTGACGGTAGCTCTTCTTCATCCTCTCATGTTGGAGTGAGGGCAGACTCTCGAGGCATAATGGTATTATAAGAGCATGTGAGCCGAGGCTGGCTGGTTAGAATACTAATTTCATTAGTTATCTCTGCAACATAATACACAGATATCTTTGACATTATGTCAGAACTGTTACTTTTTCATATTTTGTTGATATAAGTTAATTAATTGCATGTCTTAAACAGTTTTTTCCCCAGACTGTATCCTTAAAGCAGTGCAATGCAGTGCTCAGGACCTTCCCTGCAACGTCACTCGGGTGAAGGGTGAACACACATGCTACAGTTTCCCAGAGTTCAAAGCAACTGACTGCAACTATCAGTACTTAAACAGCTCCGTAAGTTTGACATGACACAAGTTTTCTGTCTTAAAACAATCGTAGGACAAAAGTATCCCACACGCACCTTTGTCCTTGCAGGAACCACACAGGCGTAACTAATAACTTCAGTCAGTTTTTCAAAGTTGTTATGACTGTATTGTCTTTCATATGTTGACTTTAGCACAAAGTCATCGCCAATCACGGCGACGATGTTGATGAAGTGGTGGTGACGAAAAGCAACCGGATTCTCGTCACCAAGAAGTGCTTGAAACGGATCTACTACAGGCGCGACTGCATCTCTGAGGTATGACGCTAAAAAACATGAACTGCACACAATGCAGATGTGCAGAGGTCCAAAGTAGAATTCAGTACTCTGAATTATGCAAGATTAAGTGTCCCTGTCCTAATAATATTGGTTATGTGTGATGAGAATATTTAAGAAGTGTATTTCGTTTTTGGGAGTTACATATCAACATTACATAAGTGCATTTTATTGTGAAGACTGGCTGAAATGCATTAAAATCAAGTCTTTCTGCTCAGGGGACACCACGCCAAGGGACCTGCGAGAGTGAGTATCACTCCCTGTCAGACTTTGTGTCTGAGGTGTATTTTAGATTTTTCTTTAGATTAAAATTATTCTAATGACACTGTACATTTTTAATGTCAAATCTTTACTTTAATTTACTCAATAATCTGAATTAAAAATGTCTTTTTTTCTCCTTTTTTTTTTTTTTTTTTTTACAGCTGACTGCACTTGGCCTGAAGATGAAGAAGGTAAGGACAAACGAAGCGGTAAGAAACCACAATTTTTTGTCATATTTGAGTACGAACATCCTGTTTCAGAAAGATTCAGAAACGCAAAATGATTTGACATGAGCCACAATACGCCAGAAGTGTTAATGAAATTAGTATCTGCTCAGTCTCACTTCTCGTTTGTTGTTTGGTTTTGGAGTTGAAATGTGAGACATTATTTTTGTAAGCTTCCAGAATGAATCACTATTTCCTGTTGACTGTCACTGGAGATGTGAAATTAAGGTGTTGCAATCTCAGAGCACTTTTATTTATTCAGTCCGTTCATAAAAACTAACGGGTTGAAGCAAATTACTTTCACTTGCATGCCTGTCAAAGTCACATTTTAAAAAAAATAATTGTACTTGCATTTAAGTTTAGTCCTTTTTTATATTTTAAGGTGTATCCCTCAGCCCTCAACAGTAGAAAAAGTGCACAACAGTTCAACAAAATTAAGGGCGGCACCATGGAGGGCTGCAGGGATGGCGTATTTGTTGGTCAGCACTTAAGTTAACATCACCCTGTGTCCCTCGACAAAAAAACTGTCATATATTTCCGTTGGGTTTTGGATTGTTGCAGAAAAAAGTATCATGATAAACAACTGTTTATGATGCTGACACATTTTGTTCAGCAAGATGTCGCAAATGAACGCTTTCCCAAGTTTCCCAAATCAAACACTCCCACGATGTTGTGAGGACAGAGCGTGCAGTTGCATGTCTAAGAACAAAGAGGGCCTTTGTCTGTCCTCAGGCAGCACTGACACAGCACCTGTTTACAGGTGTCCTACAGTGAGAGCAGAGCAGGGAGGGGAGATGATTAATGCAACGGAAGACTAACATATGGATGTGTCTTGATACATTACTAGACACCTGCTGGACCAATTAAGTGATTAATTTGCCATCAAATGCTGGCACGTGCAGAGGGGGGGCAGAGGGTGCACCTGCCCCTTTTCCTCTCGATGCCCAAAGTGCCCGTTTGTCGAGTATGTGTGTGTGTATGTGGTTGCCCTCGGTCGGTCACATGATCCACGTAAACGTGCCCACACTTCGTCACTCACCGCCCAGACGTGCCCAGACCATCTGGGCACGTCTGGGCGGTGAGTGCCAGACGTGCCCAGTGGAGCCCTTTTCCTTCGCGCTGCTAATTATTTAACAGCTGATAGCCCAATGACTCCGGTGAGTAGGATGTGCAGCGATATTTGTTTGTGCACATCTGGTGTATTCTTTCATTGAAAGATGACTGACGAAGTAAAGTGAGCATGAGCAAGTGAGTGTGTGCAACTGAGTCTGCACACACTCACCTCTCATGAATGATAGCCGAGTTAATGACACATGCTGAGTCAGGCTTCTTTTTGTTTCTATATGTTTCTTTTGTCTTTGGCCGAGTGCATTAGAGAGATGTATAATTTTACTGTAAGTTGCAGTGGTTTTCCTGTGTTTGTAGAGGCAATGAGGCATAGGCTATACTGTATGTTATTTCAGTAAAACTATGCAATGTAGCCTACATATACAACAATAACAATAGTAATAATTAGAAGAATTTGAATTGTGATTTTCTCAACCTCTTGTTTAAACATATCAGTACACTACTTGTTTCTAGTTGTATACACACAAACTAAATATATTATGCATTAGTATAAAATGTAGTTTTATAAACTTTTATAACTTTGCTGTCAGTCAAACTGAATGAAAGCCCAAATACATCTAAATACATGATTTTTATATCATTAGATTCATTTTTACTTAATTACTAGTGCTGCGAATCAGCACCATGGAGCAATTTCATGTTGGTTATAGAGTATATGCCTTGAGAAGGAATGAAATGTCACTCTCTCTGTGTGTGTGTGTGTGTGTGTGTGTGTGTGTGTGTGTGTGTGTGTGTGTGTGTGTGTTTTATGTGCATCAGATTGTAGTTCATCTTCGTCATATTTCATTCTGCAGAGATTCCTCACAAGGAGAGGACAGTGATGTATGTTGAGTCCATGTTACATTCTTTACGAATATAGTTTGCTACCATTTAACCAGCTATACTGTAAGGTATGTTTCTCTATGGTGCTTCAAATACGTGCTCCATGTGCCCCGTTTAAACTTTGAGCACCTGCCCCTTCAAAGGTCTCTGCACGGCCCTGATCAAATGTTTACAACACTAATTTGTGGATTACACAGTGCACTGTGTGGTATCATGACTAAGCCTTTCTTGCCTCCCAGTTTGAATGCCTATGCATGCTAGAGCAGTGTAACAGTGAGCTCAGCAAGAACACAAAACTATTTTAGACATGATTGCATACCAAACTAATGACGAGATGCAAGTGGGTGTAACTGGATGAAAATCTTCTGCAAAGGGGCCAACTGAGGCACGTACACGTATAAAAATCCACTTACTATTAGCAGATAGTTGCTTAATGAAAGCTGTTATATAATTAATTGCAGTTAGGTTAATATTTAATATATTTGTTCTGCTCAGCTTGTGTGATTCATTTTCAACCTTATTCGTAAATTAACGGGAAAATGCTGTTTCAGATACGGGTTCATAAACCCGTTACAAATAATATTTATGATCATTATGTCAAGGCTGAAAGTGAACGAGGGCAGGTGTCTTTCATTTCAGTCCCCTGCCAACTTTCCCTCGACTTTCCGAGTGGCCTTCGTGTCACGTCAGCTGTTATGTAATACGAAGGGCTTAGGAGTGCCGGTTTCAAAAAAATTTGCATATACAACGATACAATAAAAAACTTTTGCAGATACACCTAGACTCGCCTCCGTGTGGACATGGCCTTAGAGCTGATGGATAAAGTGTCAAACAATCTTCTTTTGACAGGGATTTCCCAAACTGTCGGGATTGTTATTGGTGTCATCGCCGTGCTGCTGCTGCTGCTGCTGCTGGGGTTCCTGTACTTCTGGTTCAAACACAAAAAGTGAGGTATTATTTACCATCTCTCTCTTAATATGTCACTAACTTCCCTCATGTGGCATGTTTCCTGATGCTCTTTTTTGTGTGTGTATGTGGACGCGTCCCTCATTAGGAAGACGTACCATCCGCCCAGCCAGGATGATTCAGAGAGTGGAGCGAGTCAGTAGAGATTCGTCGTTCTACTTTGCTACAAGGGGTGAAAGTGTTTTATCAATCTTTCCTTTCTTTGGTGTGTTACAGAAGAATCATTATTTGACTCATGTCCGGTACTTTTCTTTTTCAATATATAATCACATTTGGTGCAAAAGTAGACATTTAGAGCGTTTTCTCACAGAATACAGTAGCACCCTTAAAGCTGGGGTAGGCAGAAAAAAAGACAATTAATACACTGTCCTCTGTAATAAGCCCCTCCCTCCAAGATATTAACATTTTCTCTCCATCTATGAAAAACTTTGCCTATATGGACACATTTAATTTTGAAACAAAACATCCTCTCTCTGAAATGATTGGCCAGAGTCTGTCGTCAGCCTAGATTTTCTAAAAATCCTAAAAAAAACCAAGAGGAGATGCAGAAGTCAATTTTTCTGTAAGACCACTTTAATTACAATAAGCTAAAAATTAAGCACCCTACCCCAGCTTTAAATCCACTCCTGTGTTATTATATATTCATGCTAAACAATATAAGCTTTTTACAGTGTTTTTTCTACTTTTTTAATAGCAGTGTGCATTTCATTACGACATTTATCTCATTTTTGTCTTCTGTGATCATGTTACAGTCACTATGTGCCTGTTATGGTTTGGGTTTGATTATCTGTTGACATAGATGAACTCACTCTCTGTTAACCAGCAATATGTGAACATGCCACTGCTGCCTGAAAGACTGGAAACACTGTTTTTATATATTTTACTAGTTATATGTAGGATCTTATCTATAGTTAGCTATAGTTATAGCTATAGTTTTAGTTTTAACAAGTTATCCATTTATTTAATCAGCTATGTATAAATGAGTGTGATTTCTGAAACTACGCTGAACAAAACTTTAAAGGCAAAACTAGTGTTTTACGCACACTGTAGTAATGGTGCTGTTTAATCAAAATGTGTATATGCCAAACATGAATTATTTTAACAAATCTGTCTCTTGTTGAGTGCATGAAAAATTCTTAGATCTTTAACTTAAACTCGTGAAAAAGTGTTTTGCGTTAAAGTTTTGTTGTTTAGTGTATGTCGCATAAACAGTTGTGAGACAGTATTTCAAACTTCTTTCCACTATAAGCTTCATTTTACTCTTTCATCATTAAGCTAAAAAACAAAACCAGTCGTTGTATTACTAACAGTTTTGGCCAATTATTTAATCAGTGTAATGTTTTTGAAGAATTCATGGAGTCTTCCATAAATGATGCAGTCACAGAGATGAGACTTTTCAAACAGCAGGGCTCATCTCTGCTCTCCGTTATGTTAAAACCAACCAGCTTTTCTGTCGTCCTTTGTATTTTATTGCAAACGAAGCACAAACTGTTCGAACAGCCATTGTATTAACTGCAAAGCCAATAGTTATTAATTGGTGCACAGATGAATTTCGGCTGTGGAAGCTGACTCTCTGCGGCACCAGTGCGTGCTCTTTGAGGACCTAATTTCCCCAGGAGTCTGTATCACGAAACAATCCGTATGTCCAGTTTTCTCAAGATGACCTAAAATTGGTGGTGTCACGAAACTGGTTGTCAGCAGATTCTGTAAGCTAAGGGGTTAATCAGTCCAGCTCTTAGCAGGTTATTGTCAAAAAGCTTTTATTTACAATAAAAACATAAGAATCACAGAGTTCAGAAAGAGCCAGTGTGTAAGATTTAGGGGGTTTTAGAGGCATCTAGCAGGGATGATCAGAGATTGAACTCAGCTAAAATTTATCCTGGTTAGAATCCCTTCAGTATTCCTTGTTTAGGAGGTTTTTACGGGGAGCTGAATTATCCGCAGAGGTCCCTTCCTCTCCAAAACTGACTTAAGCCGGTAAAAGTCGCAGGAAAAAATCACGTTACAAATCAACGATTCTCCTTCACTGCTCGGCATGTAGGAGGTGGGCTGTTTGTTAATGTGTCCTCACCTTATTTATTTCCCTAAAAAAAATTAAGATACAGAGGTTCAGACAGTTTTTACCAGGAGCTGAATTATCTCCAGAGACCTCTTTCTCTCCAAAACAAACAGACCAAGTCATTCAAAGCTGTGAAAATAGAGCAGTGTCATGTTACAAATCAGTGTTTCGTTCATTCTGATCGTCGTGGGGGATCTTCTAACTATGGTGGCCAGCACAAAATGGGAATGCTCCTATCTAGAGCCAGTGTTTGGTTCGGTTTGTCCGTTATGGGCTACTGTAGAAACATGGTAACATGGCGATCTCCGTAGTTGAGAACTACAGTAGCTCTCTATGTAGATATATTTGGCTCATTCTAGGGTAACAAAAACATGACAATTGCTATTTTCAGATGATTATACACTTAAGATAATAGACTTATTATAGGCCAAAATATTCCATTTCTAGCAACTTTTGCCCCGAAACACTAAAAACTGGACCTTTGAGATTGTATGATAGCAAAAACTGATTATTCAACGATGCAAACTGATACAAAATAATTGCACAACTTGAATACATTAAGAAATTGTGGACAAAGTAGAATCAGTATCCTCATATTTAAAGTAAGGCTAAATGGGAATATCCATATATTTTTGCTTTTTTGTCTTATTAACAGTGTTTGACACAAAACAAGTTTGAAGTATTGTACCAGAGTTTCTGCTGCCACAGCAGAAAGGAGAAAAAATCATTCAGATGAGATCTACATTACTACATTTATAACTTACTGAGCTAATGGTGAGCAAAGAGTGTGCAAATTTGTCCTTATAAGGACAAAGATAGGTGGCTTTTTGCTTTGTGATACAGACTCCAGATCCACTCAGGACACATTCCAGCAACCCGATTAACCTCAACATAAAGTCTAAACAAACCTCAACTTATCATTCCTATACTTTTGCTTAAGCTACACTCTACCTATATCGATATCTCCATATCTATATCTATCAATATAATTATATGATACATGCAGCTGCTGTATGTAACTCTGGAGAAAGACGGTTGATTGTTAAGTCTCATTCACATGTCGTCTAATACCGACAACTTAGGGTGAGTTTTTGGACTGAACCACTAAAACAAAGCTTCAGTATTTGAGCCCAGTTCTCATCCAAACTAAGCTTCAAAATATGATGCTGTAGGTACCCTTGTGTGTCAGTTTTGGACTTTCAGGGTCGGCGTGCCAGTTAACGCTCATTAAATGTTTACAGTCCTTTTCACTATAAACGTGCAACATATGTAAAACACTTACGTTTACTTAAGTTTAAAGAAACAAAAGTTAGTGGTTAGGTTAGCAAAACATAATTTGGATTAAAAATAAGCTTGTTTGTGTCGTGTAAAGTCATATACTTCACCTACTAGCACACTGTGTCTTTATTAAAATAAATTGACTTTTGGTTTTGCATGGGAAACAAACAGCAGGCTCCAGGGTGAAAGTCCAGGGTTTATTTGATCTGTACAGACTCCCTCGCTCTTTGTACTGCAGTAGTTTTACCGCCTGGTGCATGTCATAGCACTGCAAAGAATGTCTCTTTGTCGGTGTTGAACACGGATATCCACTGACAAAGCGGTGGTATTTGACGAGTAGGGTTGCTGCCCGCTGCATCAACATTTGCCGCCACCCGGTGTACATCACCCTGCAGCAAAGGTGCCTTTGTGCGTTGGTGTCTGAAACTGAGATCTACTTTATTTGACCATTTTAGACAACAATCAACCATCTTTCTCCAGAGTTACATACAGCACTATTACTATTTTTATAGTAATATATTTATATTTATATTTTGGAACTTTACATTTTATAGCATTGATTATATTTATCTATAAATACATTGCTGTTCGATAATTTCAAATCGTCTGCCAAAAAACACTTGATTGGGTCAAGTCGAAGACTGAGATGACTTCTCTACAGGTTGTAGAAAGTCCTCTTTACAAACATTATTTTATGTGAAGGGTTTGCTTTGTACAAAAGTTCAACCAGACTGACAAGTGAAAGAGACACACCCACCCCGGAGGTCCTGACCCCCGATAATAAGTTTACTGTCTGAACTTTACAGTTTTCTAACTGTGTTAAAAGAGTTATTATTACAGGAAAGAAGAAAAACATCCATACAACAGTTAATTCTTAACTTTTGAACAGCAGTGTATTTAAATAAATGTATTTTAAAAAATGACGCAATACTGGGCGTTGATACAATGTTGTGTACAATGTCATGAAATCCAGCGCTAAAATCTGGCTGTGTGGTTGCACCTGTTTTTTTAAAGGCGTTTTAGTTTGTGGTGCATTTGATTGCATTGTGAGTGGATAATGTACAATCATTGTATGTGTTTTAGTCTTAAATAATATGTCCATTATAAGTTAACTCTTATTCTCTCTGTTTACTGTCTGCCTTATGACATTTTACCATTATCTTGCATTATTCACTGTGTCAGAACTGTTTTTGCACTTCATTATGATTTGTTTTTTATTATTAAAAAATAATTAAAACACCATTAGTTGAAAAGGGAGTGTTTATTGTTTTATTGTTGTACAACAGCAGCGGTGTGTTCTTTTGTCTTATCTGTCCTCTCTTTGCGAGTGAAAACCGGTTTGGTGTTATCTCCTCTCTGTCTTATGACAGGAAGTGATTCATGCAGGGGTTTCTTTGCCTGTTAAGACTCTGAACGTGTGCATATGCACGCAGACACCTCTCTGTCATGTGGACACTGAGAGTGTAAAAAGAAAACGAGAAAAACACAAGATACACTGGTTTATTTGGCCGAGTACAATTTCACCAAAAACTGAGCTGTAATTTGAGTGCGCTGTTTCCTCTGCAGACTGATCCCAGTCAGAACAGAAACTTCCCCTCTTATCTTAACATGTTGAAATAACTTTAAATGCTCTTCTTGAAATAAAACCTCAATGTCTGGGTAAAGTACGTGTCATAATTGTTGGAAAATACTTTTTGAAAATGGCTGGAAACTGCATAGTACTGCATTGTTGAGTTAGACCATTTTATTTTTCACCGTTTCTGTGTCCTGGACCTTTTGGGCAGGCCTAAAAGCATGCTCAATGACGTACTGACGCCATTCTTAATGTACAGTTGCACTCAAAAATATTTAACCCCCCCTTTCAATTTAAATTAGCACAACACAACTAATATTACAAGTTGTTTCTCACTCAAATGCCACTTTTAATGACTACTGCAGTCTCAAAATTATTCAACCCCCTAATGACAAGCGTCTTTAGTACTTAATAGATCACCCTTATGCTGTTTTATGTAAACTTCAGGATGTAAACGTAAAAACAAAGTGGCATACCTTTGGTAAGTTTATTTTTTAAAAAGGCTATATTAATTTAGTCAGTGGAGACTTTAAAAGTGGAAATATAATTCTAAGAAGACTGTGAATATAGCGTGTCGTATTTCGACATGTACGTCCATTGACATTCAAATTACGCTAAAAGCAAAAGGCTCCAAACTGCTCTTGCTGTCAGTTGTGGGAAGTCTGAACTATCATTCATGCTGTGCACTGTAAATTAAATAAATAAGACGATATGTCTTTGCAAATATGTTGGGTTTATGTTATTGCACCCAATTTAGATAAAAAATAATAATTTAAAGGTTGTCAAACATTAGTTTAGTGGCCTGACTGCAGTAACTGAGGATCCGTGCCATCGTTTGCTCTTACTGTTTCACCGTGTCATAAATTCATGGAGTCATAGAATCATGATTATTATGATCAGATTATTATGTGTCACCATGAAGTGTTGTGACATCCAATGAGCACTGAATGAACTGCATGACTGCATGTGTCAAACTGGACTTCCCAGATTGTATTTCATGTCTCACCGGCAGTGAAAGAAACACCCAAATAAATGACACCCTGCGCGTGGTTTACCGCAGGGCACTGTTCAGTCTGAACAGCGGCTTTTTCCCGTAAATCAATCTGTCGAAGTTGCTGCAGGTGTGAAAATAAATTTCAACACATTTTTCTGTGGTTTGATAAACTCATTTGATAAACTCAACCGACATTTATTTTTACTTTATCCGTATTTTAAATGTCTCCATTTTCTTTTTACTGACGGAATAAAAAAAGCAAAATGTACCTGAAGTTTAAGAGAGTAAGAGACTGTCCAGGAAACAGCCTAAAGAACCTCTATAAGCACGTTACGTCACCTCGGACGGGGTCACAACGGGAAGTTAAAGATTTACAATGCTAAACACTCCCACTAGATAAAGTGACAGGAAAAGCCTGCCCCAGATTCACTCTTGTTTTGGTGTTTTAGCTCCTTCGATTTGCTTTTTTTTTCTGTCTCTGGCACCCGGCCGCTACGTTTTTCTAAAACCCCAACCTCACCTGAGCGCTGTGGGGGTATATGGCCACAAGTGCTGAAATAGAAAACCTGTCTCAGAAATGCTTATGTGTATCCTTACCATCATCAGATTGCACCTTACCACTGCATTTGCACTACCTCAGCATTCTATTTATTCTATTTTTATATATTTATGTTTATTTCTATCTTCTATTATTCTTCTTATTTTTTTATGTACAGTATGTCTCTGTATGTCTTACGTGCCAAGCTGCTGTGACAACTAAATTTCCCTCCGGGGATCAATAAAGTCATCTAAGTCTAAGTCTAAGTCTAATATAAGCAGCTGGATAAATACTGATAAGTGATTTGCTTGCTGCTGCTTGATTCAGTTTGGAGGAAGTCTTTAAGATTGATCCTCTGGGCAAGATAGATATCTTTGCAACATCTCAAAAAAAAAAAGCCAGAAGAACAAGCTTGTCAGGGGAGGACTCAAGTGTATGAGTGTCATTCGGTGCACACACACACACCAGGCTGTTGCCGCTGCACGCTGCACATGCCTGTGTGTTTATCTAATAGAGCTGGGACGGTTCACTCAGGTTGATGGTGCAGTGGAAATCCCCTCCCCCACCCCCCACCAAAAAAACCCACAATATGACAGTGTTCAACGTTGCCTCTTTCGAAACAAAACCTCTGTATTATGTCTTCAGTATCTTTGTTGTATCAAAATTTCTACTTTCTCACTTTCATTCACAAACTCAGATGCGTTGCGTCCACAAGATTAGATCGTTATGTTCTCTGATTTCATCAGACTTCAGCAGTTTTACTCAATCTGTTCTCATATTTCTTAGACTAAGAAGAGTTAGATTTATGGTAATTTCTTCCTCAAAATACAGAAGTATTGCACAAATCAGGATTTACCGGCATCGCACAGAAAAACAAGACAGCTAAACGTTAACAAAGTCACGTGTCTGTAACTGCAGAAAAGGTCAAACATCATTCATAAAAACCGCAGTGCGTTTTCACATTGTTAGGTATGTGTGTGTGTGTGTGTGTGTGTGTGTGTGTGTGTGTGTTGCTAAGTAAACAGTGATGTGTTGTGAGCTACTATTGCTTTGAAGACTTCTGGGAACTCCTTTTTTTGAGGGGCAATGAATCAGTGAGTTGTGTTCATGTGTCAGTGGATCTGAGTGAGTAATGGAAATGAGGAGAATAAGGAAGTCATTTTGACCGTAGTCAGCTTACACTGTTTACTCTTTAAGTATGAAGTTTGTGTGTGTCTGCAACAGTTGTGACCAGAGGCATTTTTACAGTTTTGACAGGGACCCCAGAGCACGACACAGATCACAAGAGGCAGATTTAAGACAATATTTACTGTGACACTGTGATAAAACAGCGAGGAGCACAGGCAGGCATGCAGGCAGTGACACGGGTACACGAGGAGAAGCAAGGACCTGCTGGTTGACCGAACAATACAGGCACCTTCTTCTCGTGGGCGTAATATGTCAGTAATGACTTACGGGAATTTCTGCATATTTGATAAAAACATCCATTTAGACTCAGTGATGAGGTCATTGGATTTTGGTGGTCAAAGGTCAAAAATTGACTTCCCTAAACATATTTTTGGCTTACTCAAGAGTTCATAAAAAGTATGTATATATGGAAAAGGCTCTTAAGCTGCAAAAAGGAGATTTGTCAGCACAATTTACAGACCGTGTCTTTCTATAGAAATTTATAGGCTCATGTGAAATATGTGTGTTTGGCTTTTAAACATCTGTGTGATACATCTACTGCTATTATGAATCAGAAATTTTAGAAATAATCCCAGTACCAAATAGATGTAGGAGTGTGAATGACTGTAACTGTAACTGCTGAGCTCAGACAACAGTGTTGGAGGGAGACACCATAACTTTAAGTGGATAAAGTCCACTTTTTTGTGGTGTTTCCCAGTATCGACCGGACAAACACCCACACCAGAGGCTGCCTGCGTGCCTGCGTGCTGTCCTATGATCATTTGTTGAATGCAGTTACTGCTATTCAAAACTGTACTGGTAATATTAAAGATTCAACTGGGTGAAGATTCAACTTGTGGGTTTATCACCACCACACACAGCATTTCCTGTCCTTCTAAACGAGTCCAGGACAGATACACATACATCACATACATCTAGAACAAGAAACTTTGTGGTGCTTCATTTTATCCACCTGATAAACACCCAGAGGCAGCCTCGGTGGAAGTGCAGCCAGCAGCGGGAAAACTTCTCCAGAGCGCTGGTGTTTGCTTATTAAAAATTGTGGCCCTTTTTCATCAATAATAATAATAATAATAATAACTTTACTGATAAAACACCTTTAAAAACAGAGTTTATCAGTGCTTTGACAAACAAGGCAAAGCTGAAAAGCAGAAGTAAGAGAGGTTTCTTTCAGAGGCAAACAATGCCGAACTAAGGCGGACAAAATTTAAATAAGACATCAAACAAGAGAAAAAAAATTACAAAACCAAAATACAATATCAACCCATACCAATACGAGTAGACTCAATTCAAAGAATATAATATTAACACAAAAAATAATAGCACTAATAATAGATTTTAAATTAAAACATAAACAAAAAAAAATCTAAAGGATAACTTTAGGGTTATTTTTTACCCTGACCTTATTTCCCAATGTTTCAGTGTCATAGTGACCAATGGGAAAAAATGATTTTGAAGCTGGTTCAGTATTTAGCGAGAGTGCTGCAGCCAGCAGCCATAGCAAAAAGACTGCAACGTAACCACTTCGGGCACGTGTCGACTGTATCCACTTAATGGTGTCTCCCTCCAACACTGTTGTTTGAGCTCAGCAGAGGGAGAACAGGGTCGAACAACACCGACTGGGTGTGATTATCAACCAGAAAAATGTCCAATGTCAGCTGGGACAGGAGCAGGAGAGAGCCCGAGGAGAGCAGAAGGAGAAACCAAGGAGCCAACAGGACTCTGAATGAGTTGGTGGGTATAACCCAGTGACAATACAGAGTTAAAAGAAATCAAAAATGTAATTAAACAGTATGATGTCCCTTTACAAACAGAACGTGAAACATCCCTAAACTTATTCATCACTGACACACTGAACTTGAGGTTTTTTTTGATACTTCATTTTTTTTTTTTTAAAAAAAAGACATTTACATAGAGACATAAACATAGACATATCATTTCCAACACAATAATAATAATAACAACAACATTAACTATAAAAGAAATCTATCTAGTGACATGAGGTTGTCCTTATGCATTGCCCTGATCTGAAACTACATCTCCTAATCTGTGGTGTCATTCACTTTTCTTTTATACTTGACCCATTTTTCCCACTTTGATTCAAATTTCCCCTCCTGGACCCTCAATATGTGTGTGAGTCTTTCCATCTCATATATTTCCTCTATTATACCCAACCATTGCTCCTTTTTAGGTGGGTCAGCTCTTGCTGGCTGCCAACAGTACCTTTATCATGTATCCCGGCCCTGAGTGTTTTCCTGTGTCAGATTCCCCAGCTGTAACACCAGGCCAGTCTGAGGCACCTCATAGCCTATTACCCCCTTTAATACTCCCCATACTCCTTCTCCCAGTACTCCCTTAACTTTTGGTATTTCCAAAATATGTGTGTGTGGTCCCCCGCCTCCTGTCCACATAGCCTCCAGCACGCATTCTGCTCTGGGGTGTATCTCCCTTTTGCCTTTGTGGTTATGAAGAATCGTACAACAATTTTCCAACGAACTCCCTCCATACTCTTGACCCGGTGGTTGACTGTTGCACCCGACACACCTTATGCCAGTCTTCCTCAGTTATATCAATTCCAAGTTATCTTTCCCACTTTTCTTTTATATAGAGGGTTGAGTTTCCCCTACTCTTCAACAGAGCCTGGTACAGAGCCGAGGTCACTCCACCCATTTTCCCTTTATATGCATCAATAATTACTTTAATTACCCCATTCTGCTCTGTGTTCTTATCTATTCTTATTTCCCTTCTATAATAACCCCTTGCCTGTAGATGTCTAAAATAGTCAGTTCTGTCCAGTTTAAATCTATCTTTTAGGTTTTGAAAACTTTGCATTTCTCCTTTTTCTATCATTATACATATTGCTGTGATGCTTTCTCTGGCCCATCTCTTAGAGCTCCGATCTTCTTTTCTCGGCTGAAATTTACTATCATACATTAACCACCTTAAATCTTTGTCTCTTTGTCTAGTTTGTATCTCCTTATTGTTGTGTTCCAAATATTTAGGGTGAATTTGGTAATTGGGTCTAGTAGGCTTTCCTCTGAACTTGAGGTTTCTTTGAGTCACTGCTTAAAAAACTTAACAGCTGAAGGTGGGTGCTGTCTTTCTTATTATGAGTTAACATCAGTTAAATTACGAAAATGCAAAGTCATCATCACATGTTCCTCCCATTCCATCGTACTGTAAGTTGAAAGGTTGCTGAGATAACAGTGATGTGTTGTGCGCTACTATGACGGTGAAGACTTCTGCGAAACAAGTCCTTTTTTGAAGAGGCAATAAATCAGTGGGCTGTGTGTATGTGTGCAGTTTGCATGTCAGTGTTTGAGTGAGTAATGGCGATGAGGAGAATGAGGACGTCAGTTTGGGACCCTATTCAGCTTACACCATTTACTCTTTAAGTATCAAGCCCTTATTTTTTTTCATTTATTAACTTTTTGGTTTTTATTTCAAGAGAGTTAAATGGATTAAGAGAAATTTCATTTTTTTATGCTTTTGTGTCTGCAGCAGTCGTGACCAGAGGCATTTTGTTTTAAGGTTGTCTGTATGTCCGTCTCGTTCTTGTGGATGTAATATGTCAATAATGAATTTCTTCATATTTAGTAAAAACATCCATTTAGACTCAGGGATGACGCGATTTGATTCAAAAGTTGACTTCCCTAAACATGTTTTTGGCTTACTCAAGAGTTCATAAAAAATATGTATATATGGAATAGGCTCTTAAGCTGCAAAAAGAGGAGATTTGTCAACACAATTTACAGACCGTGTCTTTCTATAGAAATTTATAGGCTATAGGCTCTACTGCTATTAAGCATTGGAAATTTTAGTAGTACCAAATAGATGTAGGACTATGACCACCACACCCATTGTGCTCCCATCGCCCATCGAATGAATGTAACTGTAACTCCATGGCAACCATGTGGTGCTTCTCAAAATCGACCAGGAAAACACCCACGCCAGAGGCTGATTCCTGGGAAATGCATTAAGCAGCAGACACACTACTGCCGTTGTCGTCCTTGAAACAGCTAACAGCCAGACTGCATGTGTGCGTGCGTGTGTGTATGTGTGCGTGCATGGACTATGATCGTCTGTTGAATGCAGCTATTTATAACTACACCGGTAACATTAAAGATTCAACTGAGAAACCTTGTGGGCATATCACTACCACACCCACAACACTTCCTGTCCTTCCAACCAGCTTCTCCAAATACCCAGAACCAGAGGCAGCTCTTCTGAAGAAACGCAGTAGGAAAGTTTCCCCAGAGGCCTGCTGTTTGCCATAACAACAGTGTTAACAGCCAGACAGACTGTGTGCATGAGAAAAATGAAAAATGCATAGTCATCATGACTGTCTATGTATACTTAAGACTGTGGCCTATTGCATTTTTCTTATTAAAAATAATAATAATACTACCAGTAGTAGAAGTTGTAGTAGTAATAATAATGTTTTTATTTGAATAGCACTTTTTAAAAACAGAGTTTATAAAGTGCTTTGACAAACAAGGCAAAGCAGAAGTAAGGAGGGTTTCTTGCAGAGGCAACACAACTATAAGAGTCGAAAAATAATGTCAAACTAGGGCCAGACAAAATTTAAATTAAACTTAAACAAGAGAGAAATAACTACAAAAAAAAACAACAATAACAACCCATACCAATATGAGTGAATATATTTCAAAGAATCTGAGCAGTTAACAGGGAAATAATAGCACTAATAACAGAATTAAACACAATCAAGACAGAATAAAGAATAAATCAAAAGAGCTAAAGAGTAACGTTGGTATTCCTTTCAACCCTGACTTTATTTCCCCATGTTTCACTGTCAAAGTGACTATTTTTTGGAAGTTTTTGAAGTTGGTTCAGTATTTAGCGAGAGTGCTGCAGCCAGCAGCCATAACAAAAATGCTGCAACGTAGGAACAGTCAGAGGGAGAAACCAAGGAGCCAACAGGACTCAGTGACAGTGACAATACAGGGTTAAAATAAATAAAAAAGGCATTAAAAACAGTGTGTTGTCCCTTTACAAACAGACGGCGAAAGATCAGCCAATCAGGATCGATAGTCCCTCCCCCAGCTGAACTTGATTGACAGATCACGACGTCACTGCGTCATCCTGCGCGTGTGTACGTGAGGAAAAGCGGGGAAACAGCAGATATGATGGCGACAGGAGAGCAGAGTAACCGGACGGAGTTAAAGTTAGGAGAGAAGATAAAAGCGAACGTATCAACAAGTTAACGAACCAACACAGAAGGTAAACTAAAGAGAAGCGACCGGGACCTCAAGAAAAGTCAGTTTTTCCGCCTCTGTTTATCTCGGTAAGCTAGCGAACCAAATGATGCTAACATTGCTAATTGCGCGTGCAGTGCTACATTGCCTGAACGTTTTTTGAGTGTTGTGTGGACGTTTATTGGCCCCGCACTGTTGTTATTGATTGTTGATACTGTTTTAAATCATTAAGCTGTTGATTAGGAGCCTTTATACATCAGAAAGCAGTGACCTGGTGCTCAGGTTAGCTCAGTACAGCTGCATTATGTGCGTTTCAAAGATTAGCTGAGTGAATTTCACAGAAGAGAAGGTAATTAAAAATACCAAATTGGTTTCCATGATGATTTTTAGTGTGAAAATGTGTTTGAATTCTGCTGTGGGTATATATAACATTTTGTTTCTGACATATGTACTTTCATCAGTGTATGAAGGGTGTAGTAATGAGTCCTAAAACGCGGAAGTCCGTTAACCTTTTAGCACTTCCGGTTCCCTCATCTTAAAGTCTATGGGTTTTCAGTAAAATGCTTGATTAAGGTCTGTGGTTAATCCAGGCTGAATATATTTTGACGTTTTGTTCTGGAATATAAAATATGACTGCTTAAACATGGTTTCTGAACTCTTAAGGTTTTACTCATCTTAAAAACAGCGGTTGCTTCATCCCGTCACCACTCTATGAGCGTTGCAAATGTAAGAAGAGCTATTTGAAGCATGCACTGCCCACCATTTTTCTTACATAGGATAACGTGTAGCCTGATGCTATTGCAGATGGTTAGTATAGATTAGTACTACTATGTGTGATGGTATATGCTGGTTTTACTGTATAGTGATTCAGAAATTGTGTTGAAATGGAAAGTTTTGAACTAGAGTGTGATAAATAGGCCTCTACGTGTTAGCATTGAGTATTATACAGCATGTGGTGTTACATGGTCGTGTATTGTCGTACAACATATAGACGAATAAAAAAAAAATCTTAAAGTCCTGTTTTCAGAAACAGGTCAGTACTTATTGACAGAGTGAGAACCACTCAGAAGTTCCCTTTCCATCGATGACGAGCCTCCCAGTGTGATCCTGACTGGCCGCAGAATCGACCCATCGCATACTTCATCTGGTGGTAGGACGGTGCCAGTCGCCTGGACTGCTAGACACATTCATCCAAAAGTGCATACTCTTCCAAAACTGTTGCAGGACCCATGCCAAACATTTTTAAAGGAGAGCCACTGACAGTGGATTGACCAATACTAAAAGTGATCACAAAGCAGACAGACTTAAAGCACTATTGACAAAAACAAAAACTCATTTATTTTAAAGGGCCCAATTTTTATTCTTACGTTTATGCAAATATATTTTAAATTGGTGCTTGTTAATTGGTCTAAGTAAACGTTACTGTTCACAACTTATCTCTCCTGGTACTTTCGTTTATGTGCATAGTCTATATCACTTAGCTCCCTCCAAACACAGCACAGTGTTACTTACTCATGGTGGGTTATATAAGTAAGCAAGGCTCCAGTGAAGAGCTTTTCTCTCCCTGTTCCTCCAGGAGGACTGCATTTAGAAAGGCAGTTTACTCTGCTGGCCTTTTTTCTGATCATTAATAAACTTGAGTTGCTGCACCTTCTTGCTGGTTTCTCCTCCAATTATCATTATTACCATTAAAGTGTTTGTTTTTTCCGGTGACATGCTCAGTATTTTAAGTGTCTGACAAAATAATGGACTGGACTTAGTATGTAAGATTTAACTAGAAACAGCCCTGAAATCACTTTCATCAAACCCACCTGGTTCCTTTTACATATAGAGTGATTTTAGTGTGTACAGAGCCAGCATGTTTTCTTATCAAACTTGGAAAATCGAGGGTTTATTTCAACCAAACCAGAGTTGATGATTGTTGCATCAGTGCAAGGATGAACCAAGGTGGCTTCTGTGAATTTTAAATTCTCTCAACTATGAATGAAGTGTGTTTTACCATGACCATAACATACATGGCCTCTCTCCAAATTAATAAAATGCTACTAATGCTACTAATACTACTACTACTACTACTACTACTAATAATAATAATAATAATAATAATAATGATAATAGTAATAAAACATATTATTATTATCATAAAAGCCATTGTACACTACTTTTCATACTATGAAAAAATCCCAGTATTAATTTTGTTTTGTTTTATTATCTAGTTGCTGCCTTGTTTTTAACTTCTGGAAACCTTGTTAAGGAAAGTGCTACATAAATGAAGTTTATTACTGTTATTATCTTTATTAAAAAAGCCCAGCACCAGTTGTTTATTTAAATAAGTCTGGTGGTTTGGTTATAGTGATTTCAGGACTTTTTGGCTGAGCTAAAAGGATCTTACTCTCTATCAAAAAGGTTTATCTTGCTTGTAATGAATCCCATAATGTTGTTGTCTTATAATAACTATCCCAGTCTGTCAGTGGCAAAACAAGCACTTTTAGTGGATGTAAGTTGACAGTTCTCTGTTCTTAAGAGTGGTTATTTTACAATATGATGCAGAAGCCCTTTTTATGCGAACCAGCTTCATTTGAATAAACAAAAGTGTTACAGGTTGCTGCCACCTCCTGGTGAGATCCTGAACACAGCTCATCATGGCAGTTTCATCCGTGTTCAAATGTCAAAGTCACATCAGTTTTGTGAATCATTCTGTAAATGTCAGATGTTGTCAGCTGCAGCTCTTTTGAGACGTGTCTGAGTCCAGGAGGCAAACGTAGGCTACTAAAGATGCAAAGACACAAATCATCAGATAGATTCTAATAATTAAACATTATTCATTTAAGCTGAAAGCTTGTTCAAGCCACTTAGCCGTGTCCCCAGTGTTACACGACAGGGGAGAATATAGCTTGAATTTTATTTTTGGTCCAGAAAATCCCATCTCTGATCCAAACCACCATCTTTCCTTAACTTCAACCCCAACTTTTTTCAGTATTTGCACACATATACAACAGCAAAAATAAATAACAACAGAAATAAAACAAGTAACGTGAAAAATAAAATAGATAAATCATTAAGCCAACAGACAGACAGACAGACAATACAGTAATATTTACAATGAAAAACATAAAGCAAAAGATGGTTTACATTTTTAAAATGGAGTAAAAAGAAGTAAAAACGTATTTTTTTCCACACTGTCCAGCTCCCTTATTAATTTAAACCTGTTCACAGCTTCACTACACAGACTGATACACAAATACTTTTACTTTATGTGACAACCTGTAGAGAAAGAATGTGCGAAATACATTTTTATGGAATTACTAAAAGATGACAACAAACAAAGTTTCAAGAATATATGTTATTATATAGAGAAGTGTGATGAATATTTCTGTCTTACACTGAAAGAATAAGAGGACAGATCATTTGTCCACCAGATGTCCTCAGACTCTCCCTCCAGTCTCAATCACCTGACTCTTAAATCCAGCTGTTCCTCTTATCTAAATTACCCCCCTCAGTGTGTATCGTCCAAAGTTTTCACCTGTTCCTGCTCACTTGTGGATACTCAGTTACTTCTGTTGGGACCATGACACCAGTAAGCTCCTTTATCTTCATTTTATCAGCTGTTCACTCAACTATTCCTGTCTGCCTCGATTATCTGCTCCTATAATTACTGCCTGACGGATTTAGAGCTGACAAACAGTGTTGGAAGAAGTGTTCAGATCTTTACTTCAGCTAAAGAAGCAATACCACAGTGTAAAAATACTCTGTTACAAGTAAAAATCCTACATTTCAAATTCTTACGTAACCCTTAGGGCCAGCTTCAATCAAATCACTTTGCACACAAAAGCTATTTTCAAATATTATACATTCACATTATATTCTCTTTTCATTGAGTTCATTTTTTTTTTTTGATAAAGATCAAATAGTCACACATTTTCAGAATTTTAACCCTTAAATGCCAGGTTTTTGTCATGATGCCAATAAGTTTTTAGATGAAAAAAAACAAAACAAAAAATGAATTATTTTCAATATGATAAATGCCAAGTTGTTGTTTTTTTGTTATTATCACAGTCTAGGATATGCCATTGATTAGCAGCAACATTAATTTTTCTACATTATTTTATGTGCAGTATCAAATATTAACTCATACCACTCTGCAGACAAAATGCACTTTTCAAACTCAAACTTTAAAAAATATTATACATTAATATGATCTACTTTCATCATAACGTCTTCAGTTCTGTGTCCCTCCACACTTTCTCTTCCTCTGCCACTCATTTCAGACCTCCCTCCTCCTCATAGCTCTAAAACAATCCTCGGAAATGACCCCCAACCACCCAGCCAGCCAACCAACCGGCCCCCGCTCCCAGTGGAAAAGTCCCCGTCTCTCTCAGCCTGGACAGGAACCATCGGCGTCCCCCCTCCTCTAACTGCAGCTCACTTTGACTCACTTTAATCTGCCTCAGTGGTTTAAATGAACAAAAAAAATCACGTCATAAAGTGTCAGAGTGAGACGTCTTACAACAACTGAGATATGTTCTCACTGCCAAAAAACATCAGTTTACAATAAATATTAACAACTTGAGCTCTAGTTTATCATTTGTTTATGATCCAACATAAAGATGAAAACATACAAATATAAATATGTTTTTGTGTCAAAATACAAAACTGTCATACCATCTTATCAACGTGGTTCTTTCCACAACATCCCGTGATCTGAAATCTATAACTTCTGTTGTCCCTCATAATATCTGCGTGTTGCATTAATGTGTTTTAAACTGGACAGCGAGGAACTTCAACCATGATTGCAAGCATTTTTAGTTTGTAGTTAACTTCCTTCTTGTTGGAGGTTGTGGTGCATGATTTTTGGCACATTTAGCTTTCGCAATAACCCTCAAACCAAATCGTAACCCTCAAACAACCCTCTGATGAACTTCTTCAGTCTGCAGGTAGAAAACTCTCCAACTGGTCCTCGCAAAGATACAAATACAGCAGCACACACACATGCACGCACACACAGAGAGGAAGGAGGTCATTTCTCCTGCAGCTCGCTTCCTCCGCTCTTATCGCTTCCACAGGAAGAGGATGAAGACGGACCGAAAGAAAGAAAAAGGGGAAGGAATGTAGAGAAAGAGATGAAACGTGTGTTACTTCATATACACTCAAATATACTTTTTACTGCAATACATTTAATATATGATCAATAAATTAAAAAGTAATGTATTATTACTCATTTAACAACTCAGTGGTTTTAAAACCAGTTTCATCTTTACCATCTGCAGCATTATGGTGATAAGACATTAACGCATGAATAATTATAATCCAGTTATTACTCCGCATAAGTGCTTTTACTTTTGAAATTAAAATTTGATGTATGTACTTAAACTTAAAGCTGGGGTAGGCAGAAATCTGGAAAAGGGTGCAGAGAGGGTTGTAATGTTGGTGTTGGCGTCAGACACCCTTCAAGCAGACAGCCCTCGTCACTGCGATGTGTCTAGGCCCTCATTGATCCTTTATTTCGGCTGATTCGGCTGATGCTACTGCTCTGATGGACTTTCACCTGGAAGTTCAAAACCAAAAGTCGATGGAGTCATTTTAACGAGTGGCCTATAGCGGCGGCCCGGTGAGACGGAGGACACAAGGCTCAAGCTAACGTTGGCTAAATAAACGTGAACTTGAAGCCGCAGCCGTGAGTCTTTAGCTCTGATTATCAGAAAGCTAAAATATTAGCAACATCTTCTCTCCATCTCTGAAATGCTTCACTGATATTGACTTTTGGTTTGTTTATTTTCAGACTCTTTTTGATAAGTCCTTCCTTCTCCTTTGGGTTGCTTTGTAGTGGAGGCGAGTTGCTGCCAGTGCTGGATAAGCAACTTTTTTGCAGGATTCTTCACTTTCACCATCTGAAGAGATGCAGCGTGCGTCTGCATCTGCAGAGTCAGCCGATTCTCTTTCCAAAGCTGTCAAATACTGCTGCTTTTGCCGTGCTTTCGACATAAGATCCTGACACCAAAAGCCATATTGTGCATTTGTTTTGTGAGCATAATACACCGCTGAATGGCATGAGGTTAAACGCAACCTGAAATGGCATAATATATCTGTCTATCTATTAATCTAATAAACCCCGGACTTCAAATCTGAACATGATGGGGTTTTTTTACACTTTATTATCCACGCCCTTGTTGCCTAATCCTAACTATCTCTGCCATCATGTGCTCTTCTTTACATCCTGGCGTTGGTTGTCTAGAGCGTAAAATTTAGATGCAGAAGTTCTCTGCAAAGTGGCAATATCTGAAGATTTAGGATGAGTGAAAAGCAATGAGTAAAATAGCATTCCCTCTGAAATAATCTGTGATTAGCCAAAGTGTCCTGTCACAGGTTAATTTAATTTAACAAAAAATACTATTTTTTTCTCAGACCACTTAAATTACAAAATGCTAAAAGTGTTTTAGAGATTCCTACCCAATGACACCAAAATAAAACTGCCTACTCCATCTTTAGGTCTTTGAAAGCAGAACTTTAAATTGCATGAGATTATTGTTTCCACTTTTACTTCAGTAAAAGATCTGAATACTTCTTCCAGACGTGTGATAGATGTTATTATTCAAAAAGAGAACAAAACAGAAAAAATGTGGAAAAACAGGACGATAAAATGAGAGATTATATAGATTGAATGTATTCAGGAGGAGAAGAAGAGTGATGAAGGGGGCTAACCAGAGGAAACAGGAGGAGTGGCTCCTCCTCCTCCTCTCTCTCTCTCTCTCTCTCTCTCTCTCTCTCTCCTCCAGCTGTTTAAAAGCTGCTGGTGGTCGTGCGAGCGTCCACTCAGTGATGTGGAGGGCAGCAGACATGACGGCGGTGGGAGAACTGGTGCTGGTGTTGGGCTTACTGGTGAGCGCTCACTGTGAGGTGAGAGCACGAGACCCTGAGGTGGAGGAGGATGAAGAGGAGCTGGGAAGAAGAAGAGGAGGAGGAGGAGGAGGAGCATTGGGGGGGTTCGGGAGGGCACTGTTGCCCCCTCATCTCCAGAGGCTTCACCCCAGAGCGACTGAGACCCCGCCGCTGGGGGAGGGAGGGAACCACCCGGCCAGAAATGGGTGAGTCCAAAAAATATGATCTTAAGATCACTTACTATGTTATTTCTCTCATTCTGCTGTTTTTCCCTCCTGAAAAAGTTCATTTTTCTAAAGAGAGATGTGTGATGAAGTGAAAAATTGAGCTGAAGCTTGTATTCAGTTTGTAGTTTTCAGAACGTGAATCAGTTTCTCTTTTGATAAGCCTGAAAGTCAAACAGTTAACACTTCCAGCTTCTCAGATGTAAGCCTTTGCTGTTTTTCAATGCTTTTTATCCGGCGTCACCTTGGAAACAGTGTATTCTGACAACAACAATGGAGAAAATAATCGGTCAATGAATAGAAGATTGAAATAATTGCTATTATTTTTAATTTATTCTCTGTATGTACAGTTCTGTTGTTTGCAGTAATATTAGAAAATCATAATTTCACCAGAAACAAGCATGGCACATGTGTAGTAAGAACAAAACTGTGATTAATTACAACATATTTAGATGATCATATCGATCCTTCCTGTCAGGTCCGCTCTCACCGAAAAAACAACCACGTAATTTAACTGTGCATGCAGCTTAATACGACTCATACTTGACAAAGTCTGCATAATGTTGCACAAATATCGAAGGCTGGGCGCAAAGTGCGAGGGATGGGTCAAACAAACACAGGACTTTTACCCAAGAGACTGGCATTCGTGTCCTGAAGTCAGGCTTGACCTTTTTTTAATGACAGCATAGATTAGTGTTTGTACATGCTACGTGTATGTTACATGACATACGTGACATTATTTTTAGTCTAAAGTGCTTCTTTAATGCCAAACCATAATGTTTTTTTAACCTAACCAAGTAGTTTTAGGGCAGAACTGCGATAATTCATCACATTAAGGACGTGTTTAGAACTACAAGTGTTAGAGCAGTATTTGTCGTTTTGGGGCAGATCATGTAAGTCAATTTAGAAGTCAGGAGAAATCGACTTGCTCTGTTTTTTTCGGTATGAGAAAGCAATGTCCTTTTAGTAGGTCTCTCTCGAACATTTGAGATCTGAGCACCAATGATGTACTTTGAGTATCTCAAATTTATGTAGCTTTATATTTATCCTAAATGACATTTCAGAGAGAAATATTGAGCTGTTACACTTCTGCATTAATTTTGCAGTGACTGGCTGCTTTCAGATGAAAAAATTACGTTCAAAATATATAATAAAGGTATAAAATACGACACATTGTTAACTCCTGTAAACCTCTCACATGGTTTCGTTTCAGTTGTGATTTCTGGCTCAATAACTCACCCAGAAAATCTGAGATTAGAGGAAAGTCCAGAAAGTGAAAACAGATTTGTGTATCAGAACTTTGTTTCTTCTCTTCCATTAATCTTATCATGACCCCTCAGGTTTATCTGGTGACCCTTCGGAGGGGCCCTGACCTCTAGGTTGGGAACCACCAGACTAAACTAGATAACTGTATACAAAGTAGTTCAAGTAGCCTAAGTTTAGGTTGGTGGTGTTTGTGTTACCGGACGTTAAATATGGTTTGTTTTTGTTCAGCGGCTTGTGAGCTGATGTGAGTTTGATGACTGCAAACACCTGCAATGTTTTGTCTTACTATGAATCGTCCACTAATCGTCCTGTCCACATGTCCAAAATATCACTCTCTCACATTAACTTTCACAAAGGCCTCGCTAAAGAAGTGACGCTCGCACAGATGTCCTCACTTTCCCAAAATATTAAAGACTAAAACTTGATTTGGGCCTCACAAAGATAGAACAATAACACGTGTGCGCGCGCGCGCACACACACACACACACACACACACACACACACACACACACACACACACACACACACACACACACACACACACACACACACATACACAGAATTACCAAACAGGGAGCGTCTAAATGTTTTGACTGCCAGCATGCGTATAACAGGCTGCTACCACCCAGGCTGCTGCTGAGAGACACATGCACGCACACACACACACGCACACACACACACACACACACACACACACACACACACACAGCCCAGACGCCACACATTAATTTTATGATTTTATGAGTCTCGGACAGACTGTAGGAGTCCCCTGTGTTTGTCCTCCAGGTATTAGACCGAGCCGGTCCTCACAGGTTTCACACTGAGCAGAAAACAATCTTTAACTGCAGTTTATTGTTTCATGTGTAAAGTGAAAATAAAACCAGGATGTTAACGTCCGTCTGTCTGTCCAGGCTTAAATATCTTTTAGCTGAGAATAGGTTTACCTGGTTTCCACACCTCCAGTAATCCTCCATGTTTAAGATCACATTTCTTGCAATAGATTGAGGGTGTAGATTGGGGGCACCAGTTTGTGGAAATATAATATATATAATATAATAAATATATATTTGCAGATTCTTGGCTCTCACAGGACAGCTACATTACAACCATATGGTGGTCTTATTGAATGTGATGCATTTCTGTCAGTGAAAGCCAGCAGTATATGAAGAAGTTAAAATGAGCTCAACATAAAAAATCGACAGCAGCTAAATCGAGCATGCACATTAATTCAGCAGTGGAAAAAACATCGAAATAGGACAATGAACAATGAAAGAAGAAATGACCAAAAAATTAGCAATCAGTAAAAAGTACAAGTAAAAAAAAAGAAAGAGAAAAAAGTTTAAATTTAAAAAAAAAGAAGAAGAATTGACATGGAAGAAGTGCTTAAAAATTAATACTTATGTTACTTAATTTTAAGTTTGTAATTTTGAACATTATAAATATATTTTCCCTAACTTTTTTTCCTAGACATTTTAGATAATCATCTTTATTGTCCACCAGGGTGGATATCTGCACAGAAGACAGAACAATAAAATGCAGACAATCAGTTAGTAAAACAAACGCATAAACAGGTCACTAAGAAAACATTAACACATAAAATCAGTTCGTATCACTGTCTGTGGTTTAAAACTCATCATGCACTTTGTTGAGTTTGTTAAGTTTGAAAATATTGCACCGGTTTGGTTTAAATACTTGTGGAAGGCGTCTGAAAGCATCACAAAGAAAATGATGCCGCTCCAGGTTTCATAGGGTTAAGTATATTTGTCGAAAATAGGCAATGTACTTTTATTTATGTAAGGTTTGAATGCAGGACTTTAACTTCTAGTGGTGTATATTGACAGTGTGATATTAGTCCTTTTACTTCAGTGAAGACTCCAAATACTTCTTCTTCCTCTGGATCTTAAACAACAGGCTCATCCTGAGGTTGCAGGATTTATTATTCACCACAATGTACAAAGACAACACTTTGACATCTACTCAGACCAACATTATCATGTTTGCATCTTTAATTGATCGCAGGGGAGTGCTGTTTTATGGACTCCACCTGCATGTACTTCCTGTCTGTGTGATCATTCCTGAAATACTTCACTAAATGCTGCTCCCAAAGGCGACCCATAATCCTCCTTTTCTTTATTAGCTGCGTCTGACGAGATCTAAACACGAGAATGTGAGAGATGAAGAGATGTAGTTTAATGGGACCTGGAGGTTTAATGTTTGCATTTTTTTCCTCCTTTATTGCTAAACCTGCTTTTTGTATTACTTGTGCTTGATTTTTAGTGGCAAGATGTTGAAGTATGGATAAAAGTGTAGTAGGGTTCATAAAGATAAATGTGATAGGTCACATGATGCTGTGGATATGAGCTTGTCAGTAGCAACTAGCTCTCTCAGGTATGATGCAGCAGGCGCTACGAGAGGTGTTATTGCATCGCATAACTCTTCGAAAGTTGAGCGGATCATCTGGAAGTTTTGAATCCACAATTTCTCCGTGAAATCTTGAACTATCACCTCCCAGAAATCCCTCATACGTGGCCATAAGGGGCTCGCCTTTCCATTATCACTCGCTTAACGCATCTACGTGGCCTTTGATTGGAAATAATGACGGCTCGTGCGGCGGCTGCAATAGAAATAAACCTGCTAATGTTTTGAACACCCATCACCATGGTTACTGGAATGTTATAGCGACAGGAGAAGTCACATAACATCAACAACATTTTTCATTAGATTTAGGAAGGAAAAGTTGTTCAAAAACGTGTTTCTGATACTAAATAAGAGGATTAAGTGTCTGGAGTGTGTTCACAAAGGCCTCCGTCATTATTCTGAACTACATCCATACATTACACTGCAGGACTCGTCCACAGTTTCCCCGATAAAATGATCCTCGAGGGCTTTTAGCAAAACAACCCTCCATTAGCTCAAAGACCCCCCCGCTCTTTAAACTGCTGCTTTAATCACGTCGTTCACAAACGGAGCTCTTTGTGCTGCGAGTCGCCGCTGTGTTGCTGTAATGGAGAGCAGCTTTTTCAGGTTTGCCGTGTTGTTTTTAGCCGCAGCGTTATCATTGCTGGCTGAGGAGAGAGCGGGGGCACACGTGCTACAGAGGTCAGAGGTCAACGGGTAGTTAAGTGCTGATGAAGTGGAGGTGGACAAGTTTGTCATTTGGCGGCAAGAAGAGAAAATCTGAAGCTTTAAAGGAACTTAAAGAAACGTTGGTGTTTTAATTTTTTTATTGGTTGACTTTTTTGTACTCTTATAATGTCTAATTTTATTTTAATGCCAAATTTTCTTAATTGTTTACTGTTTTACCCACCAGCTGGTTGAAACATCGCAATTTGCTAAAATCTGGTGCATTACATCTCCCCTTAATTTAAATTAGGTTAATAATCTTTTCGCGTTGTCCCTGTTCCAATAAAAAAAAAAAAAAAACCAACCTTTTAACACATCAGTTATCTCATGCTGCGTTTGGGCACCTTTTACAATCATTATAGCCTCTAAAACCTGAGAAAAATGTTTTGCACGTTCTTGAGGTCATTTTCTTGTTTGTTTTGTTTTTTACTCATTTTTTGGGCCATTTTTTGTGAAGATGCTCGTCGCCCTCCAGTGTTTTAGAGAGAAATCAAGCCGATATGCTTACGTTTCAAAGGGTTAACTAGTCATCCGTCATTGCTGCTTCTGTCAGCTGTCAGATGTATAAGAATTGCCAGAAAACCATCCTGGCTTGCATACTGCAAAATCCAGCCAGATGCACGAGAACATCCTGGTATTTTTGGTGTACTGCATCTGACATACTGTGAATTGGGACATACTAAATATTTTTCTGGCATGTATGGTAGTATGGGTACTGGCATGCAGAGTTGTTCTCTAGTCTCATCTTGTGTCCTTCATCCTCTTCGGCTGCTTGAATCGCTGCTGATCTTTTAATCGAAGGCCTCGCTGAAATCCTTTCAAAGTAAAAGTTCACCCATCTTGAGCAGAAGAAGAAGCTCCAAAAGCAGGCAGTTTTCAGATCAAAGTGAGCAGAAGCTGCAGATAATGTGACCATGAAGGCATCATTTACTGCTCATTCAGCCATTATCAGGACACACAGCTGGCAGATGAAAGGACGACACTCAGCGTCCAAAGAAAAAGATATAAAGGCGGTGTTGTTGTTATCAGACTGAAGATCATGCAGGTGGATCAATTCTGCAGCTCAGACGGTGAATCTGAACATGACTAACAGGCAGATAAGGTCTTTTCTTGGAGAATGGGGATACATATCTGAGAGCTGATGTTTAGCTCGAGAATCCTCAGGGCTTTTTTGATTTGGTATTCACTGAAGGACAAAAAAAACCTGAAAAAGTAAATAAACAACTTTAATAACAACAGCACAAAAGCTGGAGAGAAAGAAGGAAGTTTGTCAGTGTGTCAGACACACAGATAAATACGCAAAGTCTGCAGGCCACATTTCCTTTAAACTTTCTGCAGATGTTGCTGCTCTCCCTCAGATTTTCATCACTCCACGACCTTTTCCTGTAGCGCCCCCCTCAGGACAAACTGCTGATATCTGAGTGAATCCTGCCGATCCCTTAGTATCATCTACAGATCCCTCCAGTCCTCTGCTCTTTGTTTGGTCCTCATGGATCCTTTGGTCTTCAGACGTTGGCTCACTCACAAACATCTTTCACATCTGAACTCTTGGACCTGCAGCAGAAACCCTGCAGCTCCTCCATCTCTCTCAGGACGAGTCTGGCTCCCGCTCTGAAACTCAGATCTCTTTCTTACACGCTCATTAAAACACGGCTAAAAAGTGACAGTTTTACAGACCGCAGCTGTGTGGTTGTGACGCTCTGAGGCTCAGCCCCAAATAAAGCAGAGATGTCCTCTGGGCTGTTTGGACAAAGAGACGCTGCGTCTTCCACAATGACTGACAGCACAAAATTAAACCAAATGACTGGACGTTTGTGTTGGAAAGTCTCCACAGTTTCTCTTCAGTCTGATTTGTTCAGCACAAACCAGCAATTATTTTGTCATCTCTTGTAACTGTGGGACCTATTTTAATCACGAAAACACAACAACAAAAGAGACATAAAATGGCTACAAAGCGTCATAACTTTCAGTCTGGGGTCTTTCTCCCAGGCTTTGAAATGTGGCTAAATACATACAATAGAGATCAGCTCCCCTGCAGAGACATGAGCTCCCCACAAAAATGATACATAAACAGTATTTTGTCGGTGAAATGTTCCTTTAATATTCTCTGTATAAACTGAAGTGTATTGACAGTAAATTTATGCACAAAGGGTGTATCATATGTGTGCGCAATGTGTCCATTGCTGTAGAATATTACATAACGTGATTTTATATTAGAATATTTGAAGTTGTTTGTTTTGCATTTATTTATTACCAGGACTTTAAATGTGATTTTGAACACATTTTATTTTTTTTTTCTTCTTTTTTTCTTTATTTTATCATATATATATATATATATATATATATATATATATATATATATATATATATATATATATATATATATATATATATATATATATATATATATATATATTATATTATATTATATTATATTATATTATATATATATATATATATATATTATTTTATTTTATTTTGCAATAAAAAAGGGGGCTGAGAAGTATCTGAGTCATTAATAATATTTGCCTTAAAATAAATAATACAGATTAACAGGACCATTAATAATAACAGAAAAAAATAAATACATTAAAACAAAGTGAATCACTTGTTTAAAACAGAGTCTGGAAAAGCTCTTATCATCTATTAAATTCATTTTGAAAAATTGAAGCACTTTAGGCAAATACTTTAGGAAACTGCAATCATTTATCACAAAAGTAACTCGTGATATCAGCTAAATATCATCTTCTCTAACAGTGTGAGAGCATCCATGTAGGATCCTCAGTGATCCAACATAAACATCCCATCATATAGTTTATGATCAGATTTTTAGAAGAGGCGTCACGTTGGTCAAACAGCTCGTGTCTCATTTCAGAACAAAACTCCTCACAGAACATCTTATCAGTAAACTTTAGAGGAGGATCCCAGAGGAGCTTTGTGCCAAATCTGTCGAAAATCGGGTAACTGGCAGGTAAACATCATCTGATAATTTGCAGGGTTTTTACAAATATTTTTTCTCAGGCTGAAAAAGGACAGAGGAGAAGATATCTCAGCTTAAGCTGCGTCATGTGAAGGTGAAAACATGGACAGAGAGAGAAAAGCTTTAGCTGCTGTGAGTTCAGTCTGACAGGACAAGTTAAACTGAAGATGAAGATTAAAGATTTATTCTCTGATGTTGTTCCAGCGCCCTTAAATCTCTACTTTTCCTCTCAGTCCACTCCTGGTGTTTTCTAACTCACCTGTGCGTGAACGAGCTCTGAGCTGCCAACGCTGCTTACTATCAATTATACTCTGCATAAATATTTTACTGTTGAACGCTAGTCACAGGTCAGAGGTCACATGGATGGTGTGTTTACAGAGAGCAGGACTTTGACACTTGAGACCGGGTACAAATGACGAGGAGGGACCTTTTGTCCATAGCTCTTTGTGTGTGTGTGTGTGTCAGGAAGTGACACCACAGGAAATAACGTGGGGCTTTTCTGAGCCAGAGGGGTTTGTTCACATGTAGAAACAATGGATTTATAATTATACTTATGTGTAATACTCTCACCAGATCCTGTTTCTACCTCGTTACTGCAATCTGTTTGCTTACTTACTGTTTTGCTACCTGTTTACATCTCTGTATTTAGTACTTCGCATTACACCTATACATTATTACATGCCTGTTTACATTATAGTTTATTCGCCTTCCAATGACGGTACCTCTGTCTACCAAAATATATTTGAAATGTTATGTTATATTTCATCCCTATGTTGGAACATCTGCACTATTTAATGTTTTAGATTCTCTTTTTTTGTTGATTTTCTTTTCTCTATACATGTTTAATGAGCATTGGCGCATATTCCCCAATGAAATGACTTTGCTCTTTAAATACTAGGTCTCTGGAGAAACACAGTGAGTTGAAGCTGTATTGCAATGGTTCCCAAATACTGGTATGTGGACCAGTACTGGGCCACATAATATTTTCTACCAAACCACAAGGAAACCATATGACTCCGCAAAAAGAAAGAATTGGAATCAGCAATGGGGTGCCACAGGTGTCTATTCTTGGCCCACTGCTATTTACATTATACATAAATATCAATCTTCTTCCTAATCAGTGTTTTGATATCAGTGTTCATGCAGATGATGCAGTTTTATATCCCTAACCCAGCCTTTAACTCATCTCCATCTTTTCCAATTATCACTTATTAATAATAAACTTGTTTGAAATGCAAATAAGCCAAAGTAGTGTTCTTTACCTTTAAAACTCTACTGTTAAAAATACTTAATAGCTCTTCTCTCATTTAAATATACATGACTCAGTGACGGCATAACCTCGGATATTTCATACGCACACACTAATCTTTGCAGAACTGATTTAGCTGTCAGTCATGTAAAATCAATGTTTTTATGGCATCAAATAACCAAATACCAAATTTATAAAAAAAAGCACTGTTGAACATACAGCAGCGTGATAAGAACCATTTAAAATGACATGGGAAAATGTTATTGACTTTCTTCTGTGCTCTTTCCTTTCAGTTTCAAGCTTTGAAGTGTTCTCACTGATAAGATGTGGAGAACGATTAGACTTGGTAATTATCTCCTTCCCCCGGTCCAGAACAACTTTGTCAATATGAAAAAAAAAACAGTTTGTGGTCGACCCACAGAGTTAGATCAGGAGGAGGATCAGTAAAAAAAATGTATGAAGTAGAGCAGAACCAAGCTCTGTCTGCTTTAAATGGTTTCTCATGATGAGGAGGATTATCGAGCCGCTCCAAAGCACATCAGATTACATACACTTACGTGTGCATGCTCTGGTTCAAGATGGAGAATATTTGACTGTTTTAACAGAAAATAGAGGGATGTTGATCTCTGACTGAAAAATGGGATAATGTGAGTCCGTGTTTGTTTACTGAACGTGTTTGGAAAAAGAGTCACTTCCAGGAACAGGCGGATGATTGTGAAATGTGAAAGTGGAGCTGAACTCTCAGAGCTGTTGGTGACACTCAGACGGACTCAAGCAGACAGGAAGTGATCAGGCAAACAGTCCAACGTCAACATTACAACATTACAGTGAACACACACCAACATCATGCAGGGGCGACTCCACACAGGATTAGACGGAGGGGGCAAGAGGTAAAAAGCAAACGGGACAGTGGCCAATGAAAACAGACAGAACCCAAAAAACACCAGTTCAGCGACGACTGCACAAGTACAGAAATAAAACACACACATAAAATCAAACACGTTTCATTCCCACTGATCAGTTTCCAAATAGATTTTCCAAATAGATTTTCCTTTCAGACAGGTTCAGATTTTAAATGCTGTTTCCAGATTGTGTTACAGTTTAGCAACTTGATAATGATAAAATGAAATAATAAAAAAAAAATGTTAAGACTTCCTTTAAGGTACAGGAAATGAATGAATGGCAACTTTGAATACTCTAATCTGAAATGATATCAATATTGAGCTGCTTTTTGCAACTCCAAATATCTGCTTTGTGGTGGTTTTGCATCTCTTTGTGGTCACTTTGCATCCCTTTGTAGTTGCTCTGTCCTCTTTGTGACTGCTTTGCATCTGTCATCATTTTAAGTCCTTTAAATTTCACATCTCTCTGGTTGTTTTGGATCTTTCTGTTGTTGCTTTGCATCTGTTTTTTTTTGGCTTGACATTTCTTTTTAGCCAATTTTATGTCTCTTTGTAGTCACTTTCCATCTCTTCATGGTTATTTTGAAACTCTCATCGCTTTGCATTTGTCTCGGTTGTTTTGCTTTCTTGTAGCCATTTTGAGTCTGAAGTTATGTATGTTTCTTTGGGGTTGTTTTGCATCTCTTGGAGGTTGTTTTGCATCTCTTTGTGGTTGCTTTGCGAGTCTTTGTGGTTGTTTTGTGTGTCTTTTTGGTTGTTTTGCATCTCTTTGTGGTTGTTTTGCATCTCTTTGTGGTTATTTTGCGTGTCTTTGCGGTTGTTTTGCGTGTCTTTGTGGTTGTTTTGCATCTCTTTGTGGTTGCTTTGCGAGTCTTTGTGGTTGTTTTGTGTGTCTTTGTGGTTGTTTTGCATCTCTTTGTGGTTGTTTTGCATCTCTTTGTGGTTGTTTTGCGTGTCTTTGTGGTTGTTTTACATTGCTTTATTGTATTTTTTGTTATTGTTGTTGTTTCAGTCTCTTTTAAGTTGTTTTAAGACTCTTAAAGACATCTGCTTGACTTTTCAACCAAAAAACCTGCACACAGAGACTTTTTGGTCCAGGGGCCCCAGGCCTCGCCACCTCTGTCCACCCATCTTGATTAGTGATCAAGTGTTTTCCAGATAATCCATGAGTTTTTAAGTGTAAATGTGTCTTTTGTTTGTTGAATGTTCCAAAGCCATAAATTAAAAACCCCTCTGGGCTCTCCACTGTGACATCATGGAGTGTGTTTCTGTGCACACACACACACACACACACACACACTGCTGTCACTGTGGTCTGTGGTGAGTCAGAGGTTCTGCAGGGTGACCCCGTCGAAACACCAAACACACCTTATCTGACGTCTGTGCCCCCGTGACCTCATAGCACACTCGTGTTTATAATCGGCTTTATTCACCACAGCTGCCCAGTGCCTCTGAGTGACGCCTCCGTGTGTGTGCGAGAGAGTGAATTTATTATATTTAAATTCATTTATAACACCTTGTCCTAAGATCTTTATGTTCAGACTCAAACTAACCGTGAAATTAGCTACTAACAAGTATTGTGTGTTCATGCATGTCTGATTTATCTTCTTCCTCTGTGCCATAGAGCTCCCTAAAAAACACGTCACCGAGCCACACTGTTGGCACAGCGTGACAGGTTTCTTCATCACCATGAACACACACCGCTGTTTATTTTGACTCCGTCTCACACACACTTCCCTGCTGACACAAATTCTCACAGAGCACCAAATGTGGATTAATGCGTTGCTGAAAATAGACCCCAAAAAATACACTTTTCCCTCCTGTTTGTTTGTTAAAAACAGGAGGAAAAAGTGTTCAAGAACTTACTGAGATGTTTTTAAAAACATGAAACTTTATGTGTGTGTTGTTAAAGATTTAAATCTCCAGTAGGAACTAATGGGAGAGGAAGTCAGCCGGTACTAAGAGATGGATTAACATGTTAACATATTAAGAAGAAAAATATATATAAAATTACCAGCCTAAAACTTACTAAAATAACCAAAAAGCTTGTTCACCACATTAAGTTTAAATAAATATCTGCACATATTTTTGTATTATTGAACAAATACAACTCCCGTGAGACACACAGCAACATCTAAGAATTATGGGAGCTGTAGTTGATCAATGCATGTAAAATAAGTCTAAAAGTATTGTAGTCTGTTAAAGGAATAGTTCAACAATTTGGAAAATTCGCCCCTCCTCTTCCTCTCTGAAAGCCTCTTTCTGTCCCTCCAGCAGCTCTGAAGCTCACCGATTCATGTTATTTCTGCTTTGTTTTATCTGCACAAAAAGTGTTAAAACCAAATATTTGTCAAACTAATTCTTTCAGTTAACTGTTGGTGGTCAGCTGAGGTGAGGACAACATGTTTGACCTTTGACTCCAAACAGGAAGCGGCCAATAACAAACTGCAAGCAAGAAAATTCTTTTAAGTGACGTCGTCTGTCGACTTGAGACAACATCAGCGTCCTGACTCTGTGTGTGTGTGTGTGTGTGTGTGTGTGTGTGTGTGTGTGTGTGTGTGTGTGTGTGTGTGTGTGTGTGTGTGTGTGTGTGTGTGTGTGTGTGTGTGTGTGTGTGTGTGTGTGTGTGTGTGTGTGTGTGTGTGTGTGTGTGTGTGTGTGTGTGTGTGTGTGTGTGTGTGTGTGTGTAGGAACTGGTGTGCTTTCGTGCAGAGGCGTATGGTTACCATGGCGGTGGTGTGTGGAACAGAGCAGTACACCATCAAGTCTCAGAGTCGATGTCCGAACGGGACGCCAGACTGTCATCTGGTCATGTGAGTAAATAATGATAATCATATGTGTCAGTGGTGAAGGAAGTATTCACATCCTTTAAGTCCAGTCTGAAGGATTTAGGGACATATATTGGAAGAAATGGAGTATAATATAATAACTTGCAACTTTAACTGTATAATTCCTCTGTTGCACCTTTTTTTATTGTATTTTTACTGTATTTTCCATTAATTATTTGTATTATCCAAATTTAGATATAAGGACTTTTAAAGGAAGAAGGAACTTCTTTAGATATTTTTCCAATACAAATCAAAAGTTTCTAAATTCTTTTAACCTTTGTTTTTCGCACGGATATTATTTATAAATAACCCAAACTAATTTCACTGCCAATCTGCAGCTCGATCTGAACACTTTCCTCCTTCAAAGATTAAAGCTTTGGGGTAAAAAAAGCAAATGTACATCTGAAGTAAAATATGATCAGAAGTGACAGAAATAGTTAATAAAAAATACCAAACTAACAGTCTGGAACGTTTCCTGAAAACTGATCCAGAGTCCCAACATCTCCCCTAAAAACCTCATTATTTAAATTAGATTTTCCACTCGTTCGCTTCAGCTGAGGCAATGAGGACGCGATAAGGAGTTCATACAAACTATGTGCACTCACGAAACCCCATCAGATCATTAATCTGCACTGTTTGACTTCAGTTCCTGGAAAGTTTCTGGAGAAGTGACGTTTTAATTCTGACCCGACGACAAGTCTGACATCAGATCCCCGTCCACTCGTTCCAGCAGTTTTCTGTCTCAGCGATGTTTTGGATCTTTTAAATTCAATTTCAGGTGTTTTTTTAGTTTCAAATTTGACCTTGTGGAGTTATTTTACCGCCGTGTGTGCGCGTGCATGTGTGTGTGTGCAGGTACAAGCAGTCCACTCGGCCGGTCTACAGACAGAAGCAGGAGATCGTCACCGCTCTGCTGTGGCGCTGCTGTCCCGGACACGGAGGAGACAACTGTGAGGACACAGGTGGGTCAGCAGGAGCATCACTTTGCTGTTACTGTCTCTTGTTGCCGTGGTAACAACAGTTAAGTTCTGTAACTGTCACGTGTTGCAGGACATGAAACGCACGTCACACTGCATACAGGTGTTGAATGAAAGATTTTTGGGGTGATTGTTGTGTTTCAAAGTAATAAATATCTGTAAAAAAAAAAAAACAACTGTAAATGTACAAATACAGGACAAACAACAGAAAGGAGAAGAAGCAATTCAAACACTGACAGTTTTTCGTACCGCAACATCTTTGTCAAACAAACATCCATGTCAACAAAAACTATGCAAACAAACAAGTTGGGTATGTAACAATGTTTTTTAATTTAATAATTTCACAATATTTAATGTACAAAAATAATGTCAAAGTATTGTACAATACACAATTAAAGACGAAAAGCTTTTAAAGTTGCTGTCCAGTCTACACTGACATGTGAGCATGTTTTAAGAGTCAGTTAAAATGTTAAAATCAGACAGACAGTCATTAATCCGAAGGCCATAATGTTTGGAGCTCGTCCGAGGGACCACTGATGTGTCAGTTTAACTCGTGCTCGATGATAAATTTAATAAACTCAGATGCTTGTGTGGGAAACGAACCAAACGTCTGGTTTCAGTGTGTTTCTGAATAGAAACTTGACCCTTCATACAACTCTGCTCTATTTTTCCCCACAGGAGTCTATTTTTACAGAAACGGACAAACTTTGGTATCGCTCCGGAACTTAATGTAGTCCAGATTGTGTGTGTGGGAAACCGCAGTGTTTACCAGATATCTGAGGGAGGACGTCCTCTCTTCTATTCTCAGTCTCTCCTTTTGTTCCTGTCAAAGTTTATCAATGAAAACAAAAAAGTGCTTTCTTTTGATGCTTAAGCTGTCAGTCAGGAGAGGATTTACATATATATATATACTGTACGTGTGTGTGTTTGCAATGTGTTCAGAGCTTGATGTTTTTGTCTCTGACAGTTTCGGATGCACAGCTGGATTCTGCAAGTCTGACTGCGATCGAAGGATCTGAACCAGTGAGAACAGAGCTCCACGCGTCAGGTACGACGACACTGCTCACCTCCACACGTGAATGCAGGACACACACACACACACACACACACACACACACACACACACACATGCACGTACATCCTTCATTAATAGTGTCAGAGCAGTCTGACTCATTCGTGCCTTTTTTAACAAAGTTAGGAAGCGGTGAAGTGCAGAGTGACACAACGCTTCGATAAACCTTCAGCTCAGGTCAGGAGGAGGTCTGCCCTCCCTCCCCCAGGGGAAGAGGGTGTGGGCGAGCCGCTCCAGAAAGGCGTAACCACTAAGGTCAAACCCCCCCGCAAACAGTGACTCACACTCTGAATATGGAGTACCAGTACTGTCAAACACTGTACGGAGAGGTCAGAGGTCACAGCGGCCTGACTGTGGATGAATGTTTCTGTGACCTGGTGAAATAAAGGAAGAGCGCTGACGGGACGTTTGTTTGTTTTAACTTCAGGTGACATATTTGAGATTCAGAGGTGAACGCGCTGTGTTTTTATATGTCGGCCCCTCACTCTTGAGGTGCTGACGACCTTCCGCTTTACATTTCATTTGGATGAGCTCGGCTCTGTGTTCATCTGTGCAGGAAACAATCACCCGAAATGTCTGCAAACAGCTCAGTCCAGAGACGACGCAATCACCAGAATAAATTTCAGGCCTAAATGCACCAACAGAGCGGTTTTATAATAAAAAGGCTAAAAAGTGAAGCTATTCTGTTGGCTGAAATAATGTCTGAGGGCTTTTTTTTAAGTAGACGTTGAGTTTAAATATTTGTTTTCATGTCTGAAAAACCGTGGCAAGTGGTGTTTAAAGTCAGTGTGACCATTGGTACCATCCACAACTTTTCTCAATAGTAACACAAACATATTTGATCTAATGTGTAACGAGCTTTCTTTAGACTTGTTCCTATTTAAATCTGCACACGTTTTGATTTTAAGTTTCCTGTTTATTTTATTAATCACTGCAGATTTCTGCTGTACTTACTGAAGCGTTGCTCAGAGGAATCTTTGTCTCTTTCTGCCGTTTTTTTTTTTTCAGCCCGGCCAGATCGTTGTACAGTGTTTTGTTTTCCAAAGTAACATCGGTAGTGCACATAACATGAAATATTTGTGCAATGAGTGACACAGAGAACTCCGAGAATCAAAACAGTCGATGTTTTTGGAAAGAATTCAGACTAAAATAGACCTTTGGCCTTTAGAGGCTTGATTTAACAAAGAAAGGCAAACAAAGAGGCAGTTACATGCACACACACACCTCGACATGGTACAGTCCGCTCCCACCACGCCTCCGATTGAACTGATTTCCTGCGAGCTGAAGTCGACGTAATTAAATCATCAGCAGAGCCGCGGCCGAGCAGAAAAGGACTGGACACAATAACAGGAACATAAAATACAAACGCCTCAGAGGTGAGTCATCGCAGTAAACTTTACAACCTGCGCGCAGATCAGATCTGCAGCAGGTGTTTCTGTGATTGTGTGCACCTCCTGCACGCCAAGAGAGCTCAGACACTGTTACACATTTTAAGACAAACACCGTCACATGTTGAGTCGAAAACGACATGAGAGTGAAAAACAGTGTGATAAACAATGAGCTGAAATTCAATCTAGAGATCATTAAATATTCAGCAGATCATTCGATACCAGAGACACACAACGCTAATTTCATACACTGATCATGTTTATATGTACAAAATATTCACAAAACCCAATGCCAATATCACGGTGTATCTTAATCAGTCTTTTAACGGTCTGGTTTTAATGGTTTACTTAAAGTATATATTAACACAACTTTTTAGTCTTTTAGTGTTTAATATTGTTTGTTTTGGAGTTGTATATTTTGATTTTGTATTTTTTGTTCTATGTTGTCGATCTGTAACATTTGTTGCTGCCTGTCTTAGCCAGGACACTCTTGAAAAAGATATTTTTATTCCTAAGAGGATTTTCTGGTTAAATAAAGGTTAAGTAAATAAATCAAAAATGGCAGTTCTTCATAGCTGTTTACGTGGCTGATGAAATTAATATTCCACTTAAATGCTCATTCACATGCAGCCGTGCTGACTCCAGTTAATGTTTCCTAACATGAAGTTTATCACGTCAGATTATGGAGACGTGGAACGGCTGGAGCCACTTCTGCAGCTTTGCACAGCCTCCTTCTTTCATTTCTTTACCATCTTCTTGAAAAGCTCGGTGTTGCAATATTTATGCATACCCAAAAACCTGTTGATGTCAAAAATTGTCATGATGTGGAAGTGTTTCAACCAGAAATGAAGGCCTTTTTTGAGGGGGGGCATTTCTCCTTCAGCTTTGCAAACTTTTGCTTGAACCTATTAATGAAAACACGGAGACCTCAGCGTAAACAGACGAGAGGCTGTGTGCTGCAAACTGCGCTACAACCCCAGTTTAGGGGCGTATTTTGAATAATAACAACTTTATTTATATAGCACATTTAAAAACAGAGTTTGGTTTTTTTTTTAAAAAAAAAAAAGCAAAGCAGGAACATAGACGACAAAACAACAATGGAAAGCCAAACAGCCCTAACACAAGAAAAAAGTTAGGATAAAATTAAAATCAGAGGACATATAATCCAAGATGTAAAATCAAAATATAAAACCATACAAAGACATAAAAGAAAAACAACAACAGAAGCAATAAAGCCACAAATAAAATGAAATAAAATAAACAAAACAGAAATTAAACATGTAAAATAAATAAAAATAATAATAATATAAAAAAGAAATAAAAAGACTACATCACATAAAAATAAGTCTATAAAATTGTCTTTTAAGAAGTGATTTAAAGAGAAGAAATCTATTAAAACCCAAATAATACTGGCATATCCCAAATGTCATGAATGGAAATGTTTCATAAAAAAATGTAATTTGCAGAATCCAAAGAGAATATGCTGTTTACATGAACTGCATTAAATTCGTCATATTTGTAATAATAGTGGAATATTAGCATGCATGTAAATGTGGCCACTATTATCATAAAAATGCACATTATAGGCACTTTAAAACTAGAGTGGCTGCCACGAGGCTTAGCCACTTCACTCTGTCTTTTTAGAAAACGTTTTTTGTTCTCAGCCGTAGAGTTGAAAACGCTGAAGGAAACAGATTCGATGACGCTGCAGGACTTCCTCCTCGTTTTTGTTTCATCTCCAGTGTTGCAGCAGGAGCTTTGGTGTGATTCTGCCCTGTGCGCTGACTGCAGGTCACTGATATGGAGCTCCTTGTTCCTGCTGTCGCTCTGACTGCAAGTTTTAACAATGAACTCTGAAATCCCCAAATACATCAGCCTGTTTCCCATCAGCCCCCTCTGTCTCACTCTCTACCTGTCTGTCTGACTTCCTGTTGAGCTCTCTGTTTCTCAGCTCATTTCGACAAAGCTTCATTGGTTCGATTTTTTTAAAACACGTGACCAAGGCATAAACATGGTAAAGTGAATAATAAATGTCAGTATACAAAACTGATATATACAAATTACTCAATATTTCTAGAAAGTCTGGATCTATGCTGCAAAACTAAGGAGTCAAAGGAGTGTCAAAAAACCTGTAAAAGAATAAGAACATAAAAGAAGGAATATAAAGAGTAATAAATAAAAGAATAAATATGTAGATGAATTAAAAAAAATGCTAAAATATAAACAAATACATAGAGGATTGAATACATTAAAAACATGTAAATATAGAGAAATAAATAAAAGTACAAAATAAATTCATAAATATACAAATAAAATAAAGAATAATTAATTTCTGATCACATTCATTTGATGTATTATTTATGTTTTTGTTTTTTTTTTCAGAATTTACATACATATTTCTGTATATTCAAGCTTTAAGTGTGCAGGAAGGCCTGCCCAGAGCCAGCTGACTGACAGCTTAAAGGAAATGGCAAAAGCAATCAATAAAATAATGAGGAAAAATAAAGTGATAAAAAATTAATTAAAAAAAAATATTTAAAAAAGAATAAATAAAATAAACTATTTATATGCAATGAATAATAAACTTTAAAATATTTATATATTTATATATTATATATTTAAGATACTTTTAATGTACTTAAAAATATCAATATTTAAAGAAAAAATAACAAATACATTATTATGCTTATAATTATTCATTTATATTGTATTTTTTGACTTTATATTTCCACATCTAATTATTCTTTATTCATTTTTATAATGATTTCACATTTTTTCTGAATTTACTGATTTATTCCTCTTTATATCTCCAGTTATTTTCCTTTTCTATCACAAATGTATTGTTTTTTATGGCTCTCGAATTATTCTATACTAAAGTTACTGATAAAGTTTAAAGAATACACTGGTGTATTTTTCTAGTTGTTAACAAATACATTGAAAGTCCAGTTACTTTCAGCTTTTTCTCCTATGAATTTGTGATTTTCTATCATCTTCAGGTTTGCGGCTCCACCAGCAGCTCCACCATCAGCGCAGCGACCCAAACCGAGAGCAGAATGACCATCAGGGGCCGTACGACGCCGGCTACCAGGACAACCAGCAGAACGCCACGCACCCAACACCGGACCCAGAACGCGGTCACACCCCCCATCACACATCACACAACGCCAAGAACACACATGACCACCGACCACAGCCCCAACACCCCCACCACCACCTCCACCACGGGCAGGGACGCCACCTTCCTGGTGAGTTTTGGTCAAATGTTACTCTGATTTTTACTCGTAGGCGAGTATTTTCGCAGTGTGGTATTAAACAACGTTAGTATTTAGTATGTCGTCTTTTTCCTGGCGTCACCAGTCAGCCTCCTCGCCTCCGGGAGGTCAGACAGACACACACTTCCTCCGCAGGAAATCCTCTCTTTCTTCTTTCTTCCATACATTGTGTGTGTGTGTGTGTGTGTGTGTGTGTGTGTGTGTGTGTGATGTAATGCACATGCTGGTCTGGTGACACAGGAGGTGCAGGCTCATATAGTGTCATCTTATAACACACACACACACACACACACACACACACACACACACACACACTTCCTCCGTCCTCTGTGGAGCTTGTTTGGGGATCGGCCTCACATTCAGGTTCCCACAGTGCTCTTTTCTCTCTGACCTTTGACCTCTCTGACCGGCCAGCATTACATCATCCTTAAAGGAACATTCTGCGTCATCCGTCCCTCCGAGTCAGTTTTTCTGTTCAATTTCAATTTCTATCTTTGCAGTAACAAAATGGTTTCACTTCAAGTCAGCTTCAACAGTCCAGATATTGTGGGAGGATAATCATGCTCTTAAATCTGTGTGTGTGTGTGTGTGTGTGTGTGTGTGTGTGTGTGTGTGTGTGTGTGTGTGTGAGGATTGCTTTGAAACTGAAGAAACATTTAAAACGTGAAGATTTTCAGGCAAGTCTGCAGTTATAAGAATTTTTTTGTGCCTTCGCTCCGGCGATAGCCATGACTGATGGGGTTTTTTGGGGGTTTTTTTTTGAGGGGGAGGTTGTCCATCCCTTTGTCCGTCCCATTCTTGTGAACGCAAACAGGAATTTCTTCAAATTTGGCACAAACTTGGACTCAAGAATGATCAGATTAGAATTTGATGGTCAAAAGTCACTATGAATAATGACTCGAGGGAATTTCTTCAGCTTTTGCACAAACGTTCACGTGGACTCATCAGAATTTGGTGGTCAAAGATCCGTCACGGTGACTAAGATGCGTTCATCTCATTCTCTGAAGCATTGACTGTATAAATAATCCAGGTAGCTCCTCTGAGCTCCCGGTTTGAAGCCTTGAGTTCGGCATTTTGGCCATCAGCCAGACCTCTCTCCAGCGCTGACACCGCGTTCGATAGGCGCTGACAGGAAATTACGTATAGTGGATGCATAAGTTAATATAGCTGATCTATTTCAGCGATGTATCACTCTGTTATTTCTAACGTGTCAGCTGCACAGTTTGCAGCTCTGAAACTTTAAACTGCAGCAGATTTAAACGTTATAATCAAGAACTACGTTTAGGTTTGACACTGTCCCGTAATGAAGGAAACATAACAATCACTATTTTTTTGACAAATCAAAGTGAAATTAACTTTACGAACTGAATAATATCTGTGATAAAAATACCACGAGACGAATCAGCTGTCATATAATAGCAGCATAAAAACAGACTGCAGCAAATCAGAACTAAGCATAGAAACATAATAAATGGTTACGGTTCGGTATGATTTTAAGGAATCCTTTCTAATTGTGTTAAATTAACATCATCCTGATGAAGAATATAGAGAGAACTGTTGATGTATGATGCAATCTGTGTTTTTAAAGAAGCTTCTTTTAGAGTCACTGTTGACAAATTGACCCGAAAACATCACGGACACATTCGGTCGTTCGGCAAGAGTCACAGCAGGGAGAGTGACGCTCCTCAAAGAAGCTGTGAAAGACGCTTTTCAGCTGATTTCAAGTTTAATCTCAGATCATAACCTGCTCCTGACCAGGTTAAGACACCCAAGTTACCATGGCGATCTAGGCGGGTCAAAAGAGAGCCACCTTCGTAGTACAGGAAACCCTGGATTTAGACTTACATAGCTAAGGCAGTAATCTGGCTTCCTGCTGCAACCCTCAGTTCATTTGTAATTATTTATTTCAAAAATATTACTTGAAAAAATCTAGAGGTATTTAATAATGTGGTTATTAATTTTGTTTTGTTTTTTGTATCACAGGAGATGAATGTTTAGTTAAAAAAACAAAAAGACAGTGGGGTTGAAGGGATGTTTGGCGGGAAACTGAAATTAAATTTTAATTAAATTACATATTAAGCGAAGAAACCTGTCGATAATCATTGAGGTCCTCAGTCTCCTCGGTTTTCTCATGCCGTCGCCTCCACAGTTTGTTGTCTCTGTTTCCCCACGAGGCTCATTAAAGTGTCGTCTTACCTTTTTAATTGTGACATTTACAACAAAAACCAGGAGAAGAAAACAGAGCCACAGTTGTGCAGCAGACGCTGCTTTGTCCGAACAGGAAGTCGACTCGGCTCCGGCTCCGTAAATCACACTGACAGTCATTAGATAGAAACACTGCCAGCTGACCGGGGCGTGTTGGATTTCAACCACCAAACGCCCCCGCAGCACCGCCCCTCCCGCCCTCCTCCCCGCAGCTGGAGGTGACCTGGAACTTCCTGTCGCAGCGTGGCCTCACTGTACCGTGACCTTTGACCTCAGGACCCTGCAGCATGTGGGAGAGTTTGGTTATGTCGTAATGAAAACAGGTTAAGATGATGAAAGTGTGTGTGTGTGTGTGTGTGTGTCTGGACTGTGTCTCTAGAGGAGAGTGACAGCAGTGACCTGAGGCAAACACACACTCATGTTTGTGTTTCTATACCTGTGGGGACCCTCGTTGCCAGGATACATTCCTGACCCCCTTCACCCTAAACTGAACCTCAACCTGACGTGAGGTCTGAACCTTCAAACGGCTCTTTGAAGACGGGAACACTAGAGAAAACGTTCTTACTTCTTAAAAGTTCAATTCCTAACTTTTTCCTTAGAAAAACTCTAAAAACCAGAGCTGACGAGCTAAAATAGGCTGTGATAAAACAACAGGAACTGCAAACAAGTGGACCTTAAACCAGATCCATTACTCAAGTAAAATAAGAAATACTTAAAAAACTAAAAGTCCTGAATTCAAAATTTTACTTAAAGGGATATTTCACCAATTTTCAGCCAACAAAACAATGAGAGCCGTGTGTGTAGATGAACTTTTAGCTTCCCTCCATCTAACCAGTGCCAAGATCTCCCACCATCCCAGCAAAACTCTGCAGCTCTCAGGCTGCTTGAACTACAGGTTATACTTGCATGTTTTTGTATTGCTTGTACCGTCACTGCAGACACGAAGAGTATATGAGCGGATCAAGAGCCAGACCAGATCCTCTCTCACTCTCTCTCAAACTGGACCGAAATCTGATCAAACGGTAAAACTATGAAGCGCTGATTAAATATAAATTAAGATCACGTTACTGCTCCTATTTTCTGTCTAAATTGTTTGTAGAAATCCATTTTAATGCCTTGTTTAGCTTTAACTCATTGAGTGCCATTGATGTATGTATATTTCAGTGTGTTTTTTGCGGCTGATGCAAGGGGGCGCTCTCACGCTCCCTGTGTGTAATTTTGGGGCTGCTGGGATTTGTAGTTTTAGTACAAAAGACGGTAGTTCAAAGCATGAAGTGGAGTAGCCGGGATCAGAGAGCAGAGTGATCTGTACGGAGGTGATTCAAAACTACAGCAACGAAGCAACAAAGCTACATCAATTCGATATCGGCATAAAATGCCCCCCAACGGAGAGGGTCAAGTGGCCAGTTTCGCCAGCGGACGCTTGAAGAAACTCTCATGGATCTCGATCAGAAACAAGGTGCAAACAAACGTTTTTTCCATGACGAAAAAGAGAGTTTCTTCTTTCATTTGAGCTATTCAGCATTTTCAGAGTCTTTGTACAAAATATTATTTGGGTCTTGAAATTTGACTCAAAATGGCCAGAAAAGCTGGCACAAGCTACTTTACGTTATATAATAGGGCAGGCGCTCAATGAGTTAATAGCAAAAGAAAAATGTGAACAGGAGAAACAAACTAAGCAGCGGTGATAAAATATAAACCAGCGGTCTGATACTAAGTGGCGTCTTTCTCTCCTAAAATGTTCTCAGAAACATGTTTTATCTCACAGATTATCTGTGATATGAGATTGTTTCCTGTTGATAAACAGCCAAGCTCACATTACGTCACCCGCCAGTCAAAGTGTTAATTGGTCTTCTACGGTGCAGTGCATTCTGGTAGTTGTAGGTTTTCTACTTCTTTAGCTAAAGCCAATCCCGCAGTCTTTTTTCTCTGTTTTCTCTGGTGACGTAGTAGTTTTTACTGCATAGACAGACTTGTAAGTCTGCTGTCTGTTACTTTCAGAGTTGTCTTTATAGTTAGATAACAGACTTACCGGCCCTTTGCTGAAAATATTTTTCCTGACAAATGTTCCTAACATGGATAATGGAGGTTGTTGCACTGAATTATTCAAGAATAAAGCCTCTAAGTTATAAATACTTGAAGAATTGTTTCTGCGGCACACCAAACTTTGCTTTCCACTCATCAAACGACATCAGATTGTGATACTTATACATGTCTTGTTGTTCAGTCAGACTTGTTTAATGAAAAGACCGTCTTTCCAGCAGTGAAATACTCCTTCACATGAAAGCAGAAGTACCAGTGTCTAAGAAATCCTCGAGAAATGCATCCTCACAAAGCAGGGCTGGTTTTCTGTCACTACAAAAAGTTGATTTTTTAGAGTTTCGTTGGTCTCACAGGACTCCCACACTACAAACATATGATGATTTTAAAGATACATTGCCGTAGATTAAATTACTCAACAGTGTATAAAGGAGATAAAAGTAGCACTAAAATGCAACATACACATTAATGTGGCAGAAATATTCATCTAAAAACATCTATATTGTAGTAAAACACCGATAAAGGACATTGTACTGCACTTTGAATTGAAGTTTTAAATGCAGATTTTTTACTTGTCGTGGACTACTTTCACAGTTTGGTTTGAGGACTTTCGCTGGTCATAAAGTCAGAGATAAATGGAAACTTTAATTCGACCAAGCAGCTGCCGCTGAAGTTTAAAAATGATTTTTAGCATTAAAATCAGACGTCATGCTTTCACCTGCCAGTTCCTCAGTGAGCCGCATGTTTGAAACGGCTCCTGCTTTCTCATTTAGAGCCTCTCTGGATCAGCAGGACAGATAAATAGCAGGAAATGTAGGCACAGTTGGGTTTGTTTCCAGCTCCAGAAATAACAACAACATGCAGGATCAGATGGATCTGCGGAGCCCCGAGGCGTCTCAGACCTCCGATGAATGAGGTCCAGCTGGAGGACCGGCAGCGTCCTGCGGTCCGAGTTTTGTTCTGGCTTCACTCTGTCTGTCTCTACTGAACCAACAGAAACAAACTGTGAAAACGCATCTAATCTCTGAGCATCTCTCCTGCTGGAAACTCAGCTTGTGTCATTTTTGAGTCTCTGACAGCCCCTCTGCGTGTCAGCAACATCAACATCAGTGTTTTGGGAGGCCTCGCAGCCATTTAGGCGTTTTAGTTCCCCTGCTGGGGTGTTTTCCAGGCGCTGTGCTGTGCTGTGTTTATGTTCCAGTTTGGAAACTGGTTCCATTTTAGAGCGGAGCCAACCAACTACTGGTCCCCAGAGAGCCATGAATCACCAGGGAGTGTGTTGAGATTAGCGTTGTGTTTTTGTGAACGTGGGTGGTTGTAAGAAAAGCTGTCTGCAATCATATTTCTATTTTAGCTCCACTAAAAAAATCTGGTTCATATTTTCCCACAAAATTAATCCCATTATGGTGATCTGTCCGCAGTTTTTTTAGTGAGCAGCAACTGTTTTTTAATGGGGACAAATAGTTTTAGTGAGCAGTGAATAGTTTTTGGTAACAGCTGATAGTTTTTAGTAACAGCTGATAGATATTTGTGAGCTACTTATAGTTTTTAGTATGCAGCTGATAGCTTTTTAGTGGGCAACCTATAGTTTTTAGTATGCAGCTGATAGCTTTTTAGTGAGCAGCAGGTAGTTTTAAGTATGCAGCTGATAGCTTTTTAGTGGGCAGCTTACAGCCTTTAATATGCAGCCGATAGCTTTTTAGTGGGCAACTTATAGTTTTTAGTATGCAGCTGATAGCTTTTTAGTGGGCAGCTTACAGCCTTTAATATGCAGCCAATAGCTTTTTAGTGGGCAACTTATAGTTTTTAGTATGCAGCTGATAGCTTTTTGTGGGCAACTTATAGTTTTCAGTATGCAGCTGATAGCTTTTTAGTGAGCAACAGGTAGTTTTTAGTAACAGCTGACAGTGAGCAGTGAGCAGCTTCAGATGGATTTTTTTAAAATCTGTAATTAAATGTTTTTTTTGTTGTTTTGTTTTATTTTCAGTCGTAGATGTGGTGGAGGATGCCCTCCCGTACCCAGAAGCCCCTGCTGCCCTTCCGGTCCCCCACATGATGGCCTTGGTCATGTCCCAGCTGCAGCCGGTCCTGGAGGGCTTCAACCGCTCCCTGGAGCACCTGAGCCAGCAGGTGGGAGACCTGGCCCGTGACGTAGCCCAGCTGAAGAGCAGCCAGCTGCAGGCGGAGCTGCAGGCGGAGCTTCAGGCGGAGCTGCAGGCGGGGCCCCCGGACCCCTCCGAGCTCGACAAAGCTGCAGAGGAGCCTCTCAATGACAAACTGGACGAGGCGTTTCAGCACATCGGGGAGATCCGGAGACAGATGGAGAGCCAGCGGATGGACATGGAGAGCAGGCTGCACTCCCAGCATGCAATGCTGCACTACAACCTCACCAGCTTTAAGACGGACATCGACATGAAGCTGAAACGCCACCAGAAGATGCTGCAGGTCCGTAAACAACAGGGACAGTTCTCTAATGAGGATCAGTGATGATTACTTCAGTATTTATATCTCTCTCAATTTTCAGTTCATGAATTCATCATTTACTTCATGCAATTTTAATCAGATGTTTCCAGAAAGTAGAGCCAAAATTTAAATTCTCTGATCAAAACTCAGCTTTTCAAAACTGTTTTTAATGTGTGAATAATATTGTATATATCTTATTGCTCCTTTGTATCATTGTTTTTAACCTAAGTAAAGTTTTTTTGAAAACCATGAAAAACACTCTAAAAAATAAATGTATTGTTACTATTATTATTATTATTACAATTTCAAATAATTACAAAAGATTTTTTATCTTTCTCTGGTAGGCAGAAAAGAAAACTTCAATCTTTTTTGTGCCACCATGTTCTTGAAGCTGTAACCAGCAGATTTTACGTGTTAATGATGATTAAACGCCATCACAGCAGTTTAACACCTGTCTCTGATCTCAGGTCAGCCTGCAGGCCATGAACGCCACACTGACGGAGCTGAAGCTGGACCAGGATCAGACCGCTGAGGATCAGATGGACGATCAGCCCCCTCCCTCCCTGCCTCCCCCTCACCTGCTGCCGCAGCACACGGACACCTCGGTGCTCTGGGAGGCCATCGAGCGGCTGGACAACATGGTGGTCAACAACACGGTGAAGGTGGGTCAGACTTTTTTTATAAACAGCAACCAGAGAAATTATATGTAAATTAACAAATAAATTCTTCATCATGTTGCTGCGCAGGTGGACGGCCTGATGGAGGACGTGGACGTGACCTTGGGGGACGTGCAGCAGCTCAGGCGGGACGTCAAGGATCTGGAGAAGGAAATCAACCGGACGGCCCGGACCACTCAGATCCAGTACATGGAGACGGGGCTGGAGGTGGAGGCCGCGAGGGAGGTGGTGCTGAGGCAGGTGGGAGAGCTGACGGGGAACCTCAGCCAGCACGGCGTGCGGCTGCATCACTTGGACTCGGACGTGGACTACCTGTTCGACGCCATCTACCAGCAGCACAACTCGTCCGTAGACTGCGACTGTAAAGGGCTGAAGGCTGCAGTGGCTCGACTGGAAAGGGGCGTGGCCAACGTGACAGAACTGGCCAATGAGAACAGATTAGCCCTGGATGAGGAGAGCGAGGGAGGGGCGGGGCAGTGGGGTGCGTCCGGCGACTGGGAGCCGGCGGTGGAGGCGCTCCAGCGTGACCTCCAACAGGTATGAAGAATAAACTCTTTAAAAATGTTTAAACTAAAGACACTGACACGTCAAAGGTGCTTAATGTTGAATTTTAACTGGAATAGAAAGTTTCTATTGAAATTCAGCTTTAAGCGCCTGCTATCAACAGTCGTGTCGCGTGCGTACAGCGGCTCAGCACTCCTCCAGTCAGTTCTCACTTAATTGGTATTTTACTACTTATTTTTATTTATTTTTTTTAGTCCTTGGTCCTTTTATTCTATCTGAGCTGCTCTTAGGCAGCACAGTTGAATTCATTGTATTCATTTGTACAATAAAGCTATTATTTTCTATTCTATAATACTCATCCACTGCTAAAAATAGTTCCCATCAAATGGACATTTTCCTCCTGTTTGGTTGATTAAAGGCAGCAGTGACCAGCTGTTTCTGGCAATAAGTTTTAGGTTTTTTTTTAAACATAAAAATATATATTTGTGTTTCTTTGCCAGCGATCGCCACGGCTGGAGACTTTATGTTTTTGGGTTGTCCGTCCGTCTCATAAATGCAATATCTAAAGAAGGGAATTTCCACAAACGTGCAAATGCCCTTAAGAATAAAATGATAAGAATTTGGTGGTCAAAGATCAAGGTCACAGTGACCTTGTGTCTGTCTCATTTTCATGAACGTGATATCTCAGAGCACCTGTAGGGAATGTGTTCAAATTTGGCACAAACACCCACATGGACTCAAGGAAAAACTGTTTCGAATTTGGTGGTTGAAGGTCAAAGGTCACTGTGACCTAACAAATTTTGTTTTGGCCAGAACACAAGAATTCATGAGCTAATTATGGAAAAAAATCACACCAGTGTCACAAATGTTACATATAACGTCATAACTCAGCAGCCGCAGCCGCAGCCGCAGCAGCCGCAGCCGCAGCAGCAGCAGCAGCAGCAGCAGCCGCAGCAGCAGCAGCAGCAGGGGGACGTTCAGTCAGATACTGATCGGAGGAAAAGTGACAGATGAAAACTGTGTCTGCTACCTGAGTGGCCCACAGAGGCGGTAATTCTAGTTTTAAACATAAAAGTGTATATTTGTGTGAAGGTTTTTGTCTGCAGTAGGAACCGGCGTGCTCTGAGCTGACCACAGACAGGAAGTCGGACAGTATTTAGGGTTGCACTTCCCTATTGTTTTTTTTGGCTCTGCAAAGAAAAAATCAGAGAAATACAAATTTTACTTTGAGATTAAACATCCTGTTTCCTTCTCTCTTTCTGGACCTGCAGGTGCGGGAGTCTCAGACCTCTATGAACAGTAAGATCAGGACTCTGGAGCAGAGCCTGAGCCAGCTGAGCAGCTCGGTGACGGTCGGTCTGGCCGAGGTCTCCGGCCTGAAGGACGCGGACACGAAGCTGTTGGGGGACATGCAGCGCCTGTCCGCCTACTTTAACTCTCTGCTGAAAGACGCCATCAGGCACAGTGCCGTGCTGGACCTGCTGCTGGGGGAGGAGGTGCTGGAGTTCCTGGAGTGGCCCGTCGAGGACCAGGAGCAGCACTCTATCCCGGCTCTGAAGGAGGAACTGAGGCTCCTGCAGGAGCAGCTGAGAGGACATGACAAGACAATCACATCCCTGCTGGACGACAAACCAGGTAAGAATTACCAGGAAATGTAAAACAACAAAAAAAATACTGCTAAGTGGACTTTAAAGGTACAAGTACACATCAAAGAACATACTATACTATGATATTTTTATATTTTTTAAATTACAGACCTCGATCTGATGTTTTTATGGTTCTTTGAACATCGTGCTTTAACCCCCAGCTCCCGTTTTTAAGATTATATTCTTGTCTCCTTCTGCTCCCAGAAGACAAAGAGGAGGTGCCATCTGCTGATCAGCCCTCCCACCTCCTCCCTGAAGACTGGCTCCCTGGCAGCATGAGGAGGAGCAGCGGTGGAGTTCCAGCAAGGGAACGGCAGCTCCTCCTTCACCCCGGGGGGAGGCATCCGGGGCACGGAGGAGACGGCAGCGACCTGTGGAACCTGGAGAAGACGGTGGAGGAGCTGGAGCTGAAGGTGCGCCAGCTGGAGGAGAAATCCCATAACGCTTCTGCTGAGAGGGAGGCGCCGCCCAGAGGCGTGGAGACGAAACTGCAGGCGGAGGTGATGTGGCTGAAGAGAGGGCTGGAGGAACATCTGAGGGTGTTCAAGAACGTCTTCAGTAACGCTGACGTGCTGGCCGGGTCCGACGCCACGCTGGAGCTCGATAAACTGTGGCAGCTGGTGAAGAACAAAGACGGGAAGAAAGAGAAGAAGAGAGGAGGAGGAGGAGGAGGAGCGGGAAGAGGAGAAAACCATCGGAGCAGGAGGGATTCATCGGGTGAGTGCAAATTCAACTCAGGATGGTTCTCCTGAAGGAGTAAAAAGTTAAAGAATGTAAAAAGAAAAAATAATAATAATTAAAATAGTATAGTATGTTGTCAAAAATAACCCAATTTGGCTCTGAGAAAAGATAAAAGATAGAGGTCCGCACGCCGGGGAGCTCCCCTTAAAGGATTTTATTCTGCAAAAGAAGTGACGTTTCGAGCTAAAACGCTCTTCCTCAGACTTAAGTCGGACTTCTGTCTTTTCACATTTTGGTTTATTTTGGCTCCAGCACCCACTACGGGATGTGCGTGTCTTATTTTTGAACCAATTTGGCACAAAAACGTTGTTGTATACGTAGTATGTCTTCGTCAAAAATGACCCAAAATGGGTCAATCTCTCTAAATCTCTATTCTCTATCGTAAAAAAGTCGTATCGGTATTGAAAAAATAGACAAATATAACGAAAAAGAAGCAAGGATATGTGGAGCTACCTGCTGCATCTACATGTGCTGCGGTCGTCATAGCGACGTGTAGTATGCCATAAAGAAAACTGCAACATTTCTGCAGTCCAGTCTGTACTAAAATCGAATAAAAAAACGAAGCTTCCCTTGTTCAGACTCCTGATCCAGCTTTTCTCCTCAGGTCTGGGTCCAGTGCTGTCCAGCCTATCAGGAGGCTCCCTGCTGCTCACGGCCGGATCTCCTCTGCGCGACTCCAACGGCGTCATCGCGTTTGAAGCGTCACTGAACCAGGGTCAGTTTTACTCTGACGCCGGCACCTTCACGGCTCCAGTGAACGGGATCTACCTGTTCGTCCTCACCATGGACCTGAGGCCGGGCCCCGCCCGCATGGTCCTGACAAGGGGGTCGGGAGGAGCTCCGGTGTCTCTACACCACCGGGAGGAGGCGGAGACGGGGCCAGTCACCGGCGTGGGCCTCCTGCCGCTGAGGGAGAGGGAGGAGGTGAGGTTAGAACTGAGAGGAGGAGCGTGGACGGAGTCAGAGGACAATGTGTTCACCGTGCTGCTGCTCCATCAGACCACCTGAGGGCGCTGTGGACCAATCAGCTGGCAGACAGACGCTGATCAGAGACTCAAACAAGTCAACGAGAATTTAACGTTTGCTGAATTCAAGATGGTGGAGGTTTTATTCCAAAGCACCTTAGAGATTCATAAAGGGACAAACCGTGCCGATAAACCTGCGGACTGCAGGCTCAGATCTAAAAAACCAAATCTCCAACATGTCAAACTAGAAGACATCTGCGTGAAATTCAACTAAACAAAGATAAAACTGAGTGTCTTCAGTTTTCATGTTTGCCTCTTCTAACTCGCTCTAACAGAAGTGTGTGTTTCCGTCTTCACGTGTGTTTAAGGACACAGCTGGAGTCCTCCTGAGCCGGTTCAGCATGAAGACTGGAGGCAGGGGGACACTTAAACCTGCTCCGCTGAAGCTCCCCGAGTACATTATTAGAGCAGAAATGTAAAAACCAGCTTATTGTACAATAAACTGTTTGACCACATAAATAACCTTAAAAGCACAAATTGTAGTTTTTGTGTTCCTGTTTGCCGAAAAAGACATTTATAATGACGACAAGACTGAGAGTGACTTTTATGACCTTAAAGAGATTCTGAACGACTAAAACAAGACTCCGGACAACTCAAAAACTACTCAAAATGACCACAAACAGATTCAAAATGACGACAGAGACGCAGAACAACACCCAGAACAAAGAGATGGAGAGACTGAAAATGAGTACAAAACTTATAAAGCAAGACTCAAAACACCCAAAACAACTGCAGAGACTCAAAGTGACAACAAAGAGATTCAGCACAGTAAAACAGGACCTACAGCAAAACTCAAAACAACCAAAAAAATCTAAAAACAATACCTACAAAGAGATTCAAAACTACTAAAATGAAGCTCAAAATTACTAAAACAAGACAAAAAAATGACTACAGAGATGCAGAACAACACCCAGAACCACTACAAAGAGACGAAGACTCAAAATGACGACAAAACATTTAAAAAAAAGACTCAAAAAAAACTGCAAAGACAATCGACAAGACTGAAATTAGACTAAAAGCAACGTAAAATGACAAATAATTCCAGCACACAACTCCCCCTAAAACGCCCATCTGTTTCTTTTTGTGTTTACATGAAATAAAAGAGATAAAATATGATAATCAGTAATTGTTTTTTTAACTCTGAGTATAGCGACGCTCGCCTTTTCCCCTGTTTGCAGTCTTTATGCTGTCGGAGCCGAACCGCCTTCTTATTTCATCTTCAGAAATCCAAAACAAAGACGTCCGTTTACTGACAGAGCGGTTACAACGAGGACATAATGAGACAGAAGTGTCTGACATGTTCGCCGATGTGCTGTTGACCTCTAAGTGTCTCTTTAACCTGAAGTCCGCCTGAATAACCTTCAGCTTCCTCATCTTCGTCCTCAGAGACAAACGCGAGCACAGATCAGCTGCTGCGACAGCTTCTGTGTGAGGAGGAAAGTTTCACACGTCTGTAAAAGTCTTCACGTCGTCTGTGTCTTTCAATGTTTGACTTTACATAAAGAAAATATTTGTATGTGTAATGTTTGTAAAGTACCGGCATAAAGAGGTAAAAACACACAGAGCAGTTTATGTATTTATATAAAGGGACAGCTGAGCCGTTTGCTGGTGTTCAAAAAAAAGTCATGAATGTGTTTATAAAAAAAGTCAGATTGTAAAACATTTATCGAAACTGTAACTTAATAAAAAAGGTTTTATCTACACAAGTTGCAGTATGATCTACGTTTATGGATACTTTTAATTTGAGCGTGACTTTGTCCTGCAGGTGGCACCAGAGAAGAAGTTAGGAGGGTTATTTTAAAGTGAAGGGTTCAGCCTCCGGAATATATATATATATATATATATATATATATATATATATATATATATATATATATATATATAGATAGATATATATATATATATATAGATAGATAGATAGATAGATAGATAGATATATAGATGTGGAGAAACTGTTCTGTAAATGTTTGCTGGTGATTGAAAATAGCTGCTCAGATTGTGTTTTTGTGTGAAAAGCTCTTTATTGTCATTATACAGTGTATAATGAGATTGGAGAGCTTCTCCATTCCTTCAGTGCAAAAGTACAAAAGCTTTTTACAGAATTAAGTACAAAATAGGTAAAAAAAAAAAAAAAAAGCAATAGGAATAAGAATAAAAAAATAGAAATAAAAATAAAAAATAGACTTATATACAGCTATGTACATGGGTGTGGAGGTATAAGTTAAATAATAAATATAAGTAGAGCGACTCGGTGTATTGCACAACATATTGCACAGTATGTGAAGTATATTGCACAGATAGAAAAAGCCTTAAAAGGCATTTAATTCATTAATCTAAAAATAAGGCCTGGATCGTCATTAAAATGTCTTAAATCAATCTTTCAAAAGAGTTAAAATGATAAGACAAAAAAGTAAGTTTAAAAAGTTGTTTTATTTCTGACGTTGCATGGTGACATCTAAAAATAATTGGAAACATTGAAAAATATTTTTGAAAAATAAAATTTAAACTCTTTAACTTAAACTCTTCATGGTGGAAATAATCAAACATACAGACTGAGACACACAAATTCGATAATATAAGTCGCCAATAAATGCTCGATTTTTCCCAATTCTAACCAGAACTAACTTTTTTAGTGGACCAAAAATAAAATGTTTTATGATACAATAATTATCTTTTTCATCAATTTTTTCTTTCATTTTGGGTTGTTGTAAATAGGTAGGTATAAGGTTCCTTGCCAGATGAGGGGGAAAAAATTCCAAAAAGAAGTTTATAGATAAAAATTATAAGACAACACAACTAAACTTAAAGAAACATGTATTTATTTCATTTTTTTCTTGAGATACTGACACTGGCACCTGACACAGATATCACACACGTGAAACCCAACGTCCTGAAAACTTAAAAAGGTAATAAAATCCTAGAAACATTCTAAAATGAAATGTCCTAAAATCTGAGAAATGTACTAAAATCCCAGAAACCTGCTAAATCCAAGAAATGTCCTGAAATCCTAAAAAAATTCCTAAAATCACAGAAATGTCCTGAAATCCAAGATACATTCTAAAATCCAACAAATGTCCTAAAATCCTGGAAATGTCCTAAAATCCTGGAAATGTCCATAAATTTGAGAAACCTCCTAAAATCCCACAAAAATATATGCACTGGCCTTTTGTCATTTTGCAAAAGTGGCTCAACAAAAAGTACAAAAACAATTCTGATACCATTAGAAACCAACTCTTATTTTATTTTCCAGTTTTTTTTTTTTTTTTTTTTTTTTGTATCCATTACTTTGTTGAAATTTGGGGGAGTATAATAAGCCCAGCAGATGGCAGCCTGCAGCAGGAAAAAGCTGCTGCAAACCTAACGAAGAAGAAGAAGACCGTACTTGTCCTCCTTCTTTCTGTCCGTGCAGCTGTTTCTGTCCTGTCCACGCGCGTCCAGCCCTGTTTTAAGTTCATTGATTTTTTAAAAGCACATTTTTAAACATTTAAAGATGTCAGAAGATCTGCGATCGGAGCTGGAGAAATTCCTGCAAACGCTAAACATCCAGACGACCTGCGTGGAGCACCCGCCGGTAAAACTGAAACCCAAAAAATATGTTTGTACATCAGCTGATAGAGTCCAAACTCCTAAATCAATATGAATATTGTGATTGTCTTAAAAGAAAAAATAACATTTAGGATATATTGTAGCTGGGAAATGAATGCATCGCAGGAATATTCCACACAACTTTCTGTCAACAAAACTCTATTGAATCCCGTTTGAAAACCACACATTTTTAGATTTCTTTGCTTACTTTAAATTGTTAATAAAGTTCAAAAATGTTTTTGGAGATCCTACATGAAATTTTACAATGCACACTTTAATTCGGCGTTATCTAATACCCTGAAATACACTTATTGTTGTGCTGTTTTAGCTGTGGGATTGATGTGTTTTTACGACAACATTACACTGTTCATGGACACGTAGACGCATTACAAAGCTGTCATTTGAATTGAATCAGAAGTACACTGCCTGTTACTTATATGCCGAATTTACCATGAGATTAATGGAAGCAGAAGTGTTTTGGAAATTTGTTCCTGCAGTGATGTATTTGTGCAGAGTGAACAAGATAATTTAAAAAGCGATACGTTTTTGAATGGAGTCTGGGCTGACAGTCTCTAAACTTAAAAAGTTTCCTATCAGCGATACTTCGACGATTGTTTTCTTAAATGCAAATCTATTTATTACTTAAAACTTCACCACCTTCCTGGATGTTTTTAAATGCACAATTTAATTTTAATTAACTTTGTTTTGTAGATATTAGCTGGTGCACAGTGAACTAAAAAGAAAACCTAATTGAAATGGAAAGAAAGGTTTTGTGCAATCCCTGTTACAGTCTGTGGTGCAGTCCCGAGTTTCTGGTTTTAAGAAATATGAAACCTTTCTGAACAAAGTGTACAAATAGTTTTGTATAACCTGTCTGACACGTTTGTGCTGCAGGAGCCTGCTGTGACCTGCAGGTGGCGCTGACAGATTGTTTATGTCTGCTGTGCACCTGTAAAGTTATCCTGCTTCTTACATATTTTTCAGTTTGATCTCAGTTTCCGTCTCTGTTCCTCTTTGATTATTGTAGTTTTCCTATAATTTTATGGAGTTTGACGTTTATTAAATCCTTTATTTAGTAATGAATATCCTCAAAATGCACAACAGTTATTAAAAATTTGGTTGTGAAATGTACAAACATTGTCAAAACATCAGTACTGTTGTTCTTGTTTAAAGCATTACGTGTAACTCAGCATTTAAAAAGACTAATAGATGAGCAAAAATAAGAAAGATGTGATGTAGAGTTTGTATATTTTTGAAAACAATTAGCCAACTTGTAATTTAACAATTTCTATTAAAAACATGAAGAAAATAAAATGGGCAGTTTAAGATTAACTGAACTGCAAATTGGCATTAGTTTAAAAAAAAAACAACAACAAACAAACAAAAAGTACAAAAAAATTACCTGAAAATTAGCACACAAAAAACAGAGTAAAGTATAATTTTAAAAAATTATCTTTTTTTTAAAGAGGATATGACCTGAAAAATATGTGCTTTAAAAGTGATAATAATTCTGTAGCGTAATTTTAAATGTATTATTATGGTACATGTAGTTTTCTTGACATTTTTAATTTTCTAAATTGACTATTTTCTTTGAGTTTGCGTGACATTTCAAAGAATTCAAACCAAATTTGAACACGGCACAAAAAGTGATGACGATACAGGTTTCAAACGCTTAAATATGTCGACACTGCATATTTTAATTTATGAAACCTAAAATGATGAGAAGATTTATCAGGTATTATCTTCAGAGAAGACGATGAATGCCTGACATTAGAGCTGATTGAAGAGCAGTATTTGGTGGCTGCAGGTGTTCACGGTGGAGGAGATGATGCCTCACCTGCAGCAGCTGAGCGGCGCCGTCTCTAAGAACCTCTTCCTGAAGGACAAGAAGAAGAAAAGCCTGTGGCTGGTGTCGGCTCGCCACGACCGCCAGGTCAGCTCGCATCTTACATCCGCCATCGATTTCATCCATCCGACCTCTGACCTTTACACCCTCATGTTTTTTTCTTCTGTGTCCCATAATCCTCTCTGTTCGTCCGCAGGTGAACCTCAACGACCTCGCCAAGAAACTCGGCGTCGGCAGCGGCAACCTGCGCTTTGCAGACGAGGCGATCATGTTGGAGAAACTGAAGGTGAGAAGTGGTTCAAACGAGAGCTGTGAAACAATCATTGAAAATTAGATTCTTCTTTTTTTTTTATATGTTTACGATTCCATTATTTTACATTTCAGAACAGTTTAAAAGTGCAGATTAATCATTTAAGACCTGAGAGAATTAGCTTGATTTATTTTTATTATTTATTTTTTTAAAGTAAAAAAGCTCGTAAGGAATTACCCTGAAATCAACAAGACTTAGTTTTTTTTTAAAGTACATGGAAATTAGTTTTAAAAAACAAAATAAGTCAAACAAGACTTGGAAAACGTGCTGAGAATTATAATAATTCTCTAACAAAATGTTAAGTATGTAATTGTGAAAACTACAAATATAAATTTTTAGTTGAAAATGTGGTCTGTTCCAATAACATTGACCTGACTGACTTGGCTAAAAATATTCATGCTTATATAAATTTTTCATTATTTTTTATTTTTAATTTATTTCTTTATTTTTATTTTTATTTAATTAATTTTTTCTTTCTTTTTTTAACTATTTATTTATTTATTTATTTACATGATTGAAAGGTCCTCATGTTCATCCGGTTGTGTATTTTGGTTTTGTACGTTCAAATAAACCAATAAAAAAAAAACTACACAAAAATATCACAAAATGAACAGCTGTTTTCACATTTTCTAACCGGTCGCTCCAGCTGCTCCCACCATCAGAGGACTGCTGTCCCCATATTTCATGAACCAGTACAAACTGGTCTGGGTGTGCGGTTAGTTCTGGTTTCTGCTGTGTCGGTTCAGTTCCTCTGTGCGTCCCCCCTCAGGTGGGTCAGGGCTGTGCCACGGCTCTCGCTCTGCTCTTCGACAAAGACCAAAGTGTGAAGTTTGTTCTGGACCGGGATCTGGTGGAGGGCGGCCACGAGATGGTCTACTTCCACCCCATGACCAACGCCGCCACCATGGGGCTGCGACCAGACGACCTGCTGCGCTTCCTCAAAGAGACGGGACACGAGGCCGTCCTGGAGAGCTTCGAGTAGGACGGGAACTTTGACCTGAGCTGGGGTCAAGAGCTGGACCCGGGTCTGCAGGGATCAAACTGGACATGAAAATAACCTGCAGAGGCAGATATGAACTTATTCTGCTCCAAAGATTTAAAAGAAAATGATCAAATGCAACACAGAAGCGTGACGAGGAGCTTTTTTTAGTCACATAAATTCAAACACTGTAAAATTATGATTTAAACACAGAAAGAAATAACGTTTTACAGCTCTTCCAAAACTCGTTTCTGTTTTTATGGAGTTGTCAAAATGTTGAAGATTTATTTAACGGACTTTTTTAGTCAAAGACAGAGACATTTATTTTGGGACACTGAGCAGAAGACCACTTTCTGATTTCTTAATTGTTTTATATTTGTCATGTTCATGTCTCTCTGTTACTCTGTGACGTTTCTTTATTAAAGGAGCAGACTGTTTGGTTTTACATGTCTTAGTGTAGTAAATATTAATAACACGGTGCAGATCGTTTTCAAATTGTCATCAGTTTGTAGATTGATATCCGTCCGTGCAGCCTTAAAAAAAAAAAAAAACTGCCAGAGACTATAAACCTGCCAAAATAAATGTTCAAACAAGAAGTCAAGGCCCCGACACTTATTTATGATTGGCAAGAATGCAAGAAACATTTTTTTTTTTTAAATGTATGTGATTAACAATTAAAAAAAACCCACATAATTATTAACATAGTATTAATATAGTGATTCATTTTTTATTTCATTAAAGGATCTATACGTCCTCGATCAATGAGTGTAAGTATGAAATTACATTATTGGAATAAAAGTACAAGTTCCTCAGTTTTATGTTTAACTATAGTACTTAAGTAAATGTACATAGTTTCAGTCCACCACTGTAATAATCTGTCTGTGGACCGAAGTATAGGCTGACAGCATTTCCGTTTTTGTGCTCTTACTTTGACAGTCCCCTCGGAAGTGGTGTGTGTTGTCGGTGTGTCGGTGTGTCCGTCAGTCTGCAGGTAAGAGAGCTGACGCAGCTTTAATGAGAGCAAACAAACGGAGCTGCCGCTAATCTGACGTTTCTCTCTTTAAACTGCACCTGCTGCGCGTTTACTGCGCGCGTGTGTGCGCGCGCGTTGCTCCCCGCGTGCACGTTGAGGCTGCACGTGCACGTCACATTCATCGTCCATCTTTCTGCTGCCGTGAAAGTGAAGCTGCTGGTGTTTGAAGCTGCAGGCAGGGTTTGCTCTGCGGATTTTCCCCTGTGTGTGTGCGTGTGTGTGTGTGTGTGTGTGTGTGTGTGCGTGTGTGCGCGCGCGCGTGTGCGTGTGTGTGCGCGTGCAGTCAGGATGGTGCTGATTGTTGTTTTTTTGTTTGTTTTCTGCTTCTGACAAACGACTTCAGCTTAAAGTGTCAAAGCTAGCCTGGTTGTGAGGATTTTAAAGGACCATTCTGAAAGTTTTCACCTCCTCAGACGCGTTTTATTTAGAGGTTAAAAAACAATTAAAACTATTAAAGGGTTAAACTGAAGTTATGAAACTAAAACTAGACTTTTATTTTGCATCATTCTTTTATTTTGTTTTCCAAACACTGAATCACTGCAACCCAATTTAAATAAATAAAAAGTTATTGAATGTTTGGGATGAAAATATGAGCAGTTTCAGAACTAAAGTGGGTCTAACTCATAAACACAGACTCTGTGTGTGTGTGTGTGTGTGTGTGTGTGACGATCTCTCGCTCTCTCTCTGCATTCTTAATGAGTGTGTATTGTTGCATTGTTGTGTAAAATTAGCAAATGAATAAGCGTTACATAATGACGCTCAGTTCCCAGACATTCTTTCACACGCTGTGTGTGTGTGTGTGTGTGTGTGTGTGTGTGTGTGTGTGTGTGTGCGCGTGCGCGCGCCCCTGTTGTTGTTGTTGTTGTTGTTTTCGTACAAAGACATTTTGTTGGAAAAGTCCTGTGTGGGAAAATGTATGAAACATGATAGCTGCCACTGTGCCAACAGGCAAGGCACTGCAGTCACCTTTAAACATGATACTTTAAATATTTAAACCTTCGACCGTGAGCACATTCGTGCAATTTATCCTAAAAACACGTGTAAAAAGTCAGAGAGCAACTTGGTAAGAAATGTTCCACAAATCGCAATAAATTATTTGATTTAGAAAATAATTTTTGAAAAGCTCGGGAAAGAATAAAGTGAGGGAAAAACAATGTTAAGTTTTTGATTGTAATATATGTATTTATAATTGGTATAATTACATATTTTAAACTATCTTACAAAATTATCATAACTTTTGAAGCATGTATTTCATGGTCATGTCTTTGCTGTTTTGTGAACTTTAACGTAACTTTTTTTTTTTTTTACTAATGTTCAGGTCATTTTCTTGTAGTTTTTACTAATTTCTTGCTGATTTTTGGGTTGTTTTGCTCATTGCCTTCTTCCCGTGTTTTTCAAAGAAATGGAGCCTTGGCTCAGGTTTTAAGGGGTTAAATTACTGCATAACAATGTGATATTTTATATGCTCATCAAAGGTTTTTCTGCTGATAAAGTACCATAGACTGTAAATAATGATAATAATAATAATAATAACATACCTTTATATACAGTCTATGGTAAGTACAGGTTCCAGATAAATGTAGTGCAGTAAAACGTACAATATTTCCCTCTTAGATGTAGGCTACTGAAGTAAAAATACAAAGTAAAAACACTTGCGTAAAGAACAAGTACCTCAGGAGTGTACCTCAGTACTACTAGTGTCCTCTCTTTCTGTCTGTCTGGTTTGCATCAGTTGTGGTGTGGAGCTGCAGATCTATCGCCGTGGCGACAGAGAGCAGTCTGGTCGCTATGGGAGACGGGACAGAAATAAGTGTGTGTCATTACATGAGTGTGTGTGTGTGTATTTGCTTCTCCCACATATAATAACAGTGATACATAACACGAAGTTAAAGAGCTGCTGTCACTGCGTGTGTGTGTATGTGTGTGTGTGTGTGTGTGTGCATGTATGTGTGTGTGTGTGTGTGTGTCTAGGCCGTCATGATGTAATTGTTTTGCTGCTGTTTTCTGCTTCTTCACATCTGAAGAGTCTCTTCACAAAGCACAGGCAGTAAAACACGTCTCATAACTGTAGTACCAGTGCATCTTCAGTACTGTGTAGTAAAGTGGTAGTACTACAGTAGTTTCTGTATTCTGGGGTTGATTTATAGTTGTTTATCTTAAAGAAAGCAGATATTATATTACGGAAATCAACATATTGCCAGCATACTATAAAACAGGCAGCTTCCTTGGCAACTATTGTTCCCGGTTGTTAATTTCTGTTGTATAATATCTTTCTCGTAAAATGACGATTTATTCTCGTGATATTTCGATTTTATAAATTACGACTTTTTTCTTGCAAAACTACAACTTAATTATCATAATATTATGAGTTTTTTTTCTCTTAAAATTACGACTTTATTCTCGGAATATTTTGATTTCATTGTCATACAATTATGACTTTTTTCACGTAAATCCACAACATTATTTTCGTAATATTATGACTTTTTTCTCATAATATTACAACTTTTTCTTCATAAAATTCAGTTTTTATTCTGATAATATTATGAGTTTACTCCCATAAAATTACGACTCAATTCTTTTAATAATCAGACTTTTTTTCTCATAATATTACAACTTTATTCCCTCATCCTCCATCGTATCATTCAGTGACAGAGTAAAATGTATTATTTTGAGAATCTTAGAGATCTTAAATCGAGCTGTACCGCGCCGACTCTGCTTTGCTCCGTAGCTGTCGTCGTGGAGACGAGAGATGATTGATAAAGGTGGGATCCGAGTAGGTGTCAATCAAAACTGGATCTGCCCACACAGTCCAGAGAAATGCTATTATCCCCAAAATAAGCTGTTTTTAAACTCGGTTTTCTAATAGTCGGGCACATTTATTTTCAGGCTTTTGCAGATACTTAATGAGACACTCAACTTTGATATAATATGTGCATTCTTAGCACATTTCCAGAGGCTTTAAAAGTCTTACTTATTACTCGACGCTGAGAGGAGACGGTTAGTTTACCATAAAGACTGAAAGGAGAGACAAACGCTTCATTTTCAGCTGCACAACAAAAGAGATTCAGACTCTGACTGCAGTCGTGTTTGTTCCTCTTCCTGCCGGCGTTTCGTCTCCAGTATGAAATTAACAAGAATATAATCCTTCTCTGTTCTCTGCATTTGCATATTTCCTTAATTGGTTGGTTCATCCTGTGTGTGTGTGTGTGTGTGTGTGTGTGTGTGTGTGTGTGTGTGTGTGTGTGTTACAGCCCCAGCAGGGTTTCTACAATAATAATACTGTGGATCACATTCGGCTGCAGGAAGCGCTCAGCCTCATTACATACAGAAAACTCTTCAGTAAAACATGTGAGTTTTGTCTTCATGTGATGCTCTGCAGGGAGGGTCAGGGGTCAAAAAGGTCAGAGGTCACACCAGCACCCTGAGGTGGAAGCAGCATCACCTGTTGTTACTGAATTAGTCTGACGTTGAGTTATTAATTGTAAATATTGAAGGTGACAACTTTGACGTATTCAGTTGAGATTGGAGAGTAAAGTCTGTAAAAGTACAAGTCCTTCAGTTGTAACCACACACACACACATACACAGAGTACATGAGGGGAATGTGGTGAAGTGTGTGTAATGTGCTTTAACCCTTTGAAACCTGGATTGACGTCACCTTTGCACAAAAATGGGGAAAAAAGGTAATGAGCGACTTTGCAAGAAATGTTCCACAAATTGCAAGAAATTTCTAGAAAATTGTTTATGGAAAGTTAGAGAGTAGTGTTTAGGAATAAAGAGAAAAAAAACTAAGCAAAAACTATATTTATAATTATAATAATTGTAAAGAATATTTATGATTATAACTTTATAATAATACACATTTGAAATTATGTTACAAAATTTTTAGATTTTTTAAGCATTTTAAAAAAAATTTTAATTGTAATATTCCCTTTTTTTAAACTTTCTTTTTCTTTTTTCCCCTTCTTAATTTCAGGTAATTTTCTTGTACTTTTTACTAATTTCTTGGTCATTTTTGGGTCATTTATTTTGCTCACTGCCTTCTTGCCACATTTTTGAAAGAAAACAAGCCAGTTTGTTCTGGTTTCAGAGGGATAACAGGATATATATCAACAGGCTGTTTAGAAATGCAGGAAATATAGTTTTAAAAAACAGACATTCGTGAATAAAATATTCCCCCAAAACAACATCAGATGCCCACCATACATATTCAGTAAACAAACATAAGTATTTCATGTCCGAAAAGAGGAAGTAAATACTTATCAAATCCTACCCCCCAATTTTTTTTTCAAATTTTTACACACTCATATACGAACACATACATTCATATACACATATACATATACATACACACCCAGATGCATCTATGTAAATATACTTGGCAATAAAACCAGATTCTGACTCTGAAATACAAAATAATTTAGTTATTAATCCAAACTTTGAGAAAGAACTTTATTTTAAAGTGAACTTTTTTATTTTTTGGAAAATAAAGATATTTCTGTCTCTCTGACAGACTCACCTGTTGTTTTTGCCCTGCAGCAGCAGCAGCAGCAGCGTTTCGACCGACACTTCCCCTTTAAGACATCCAGGAAGTGCATGGGAGCGAAGGGGGGCGGGGCTTTTTGAGGAAACAGGTGTGTGTGCTGACAGGGATGATGTCATTCTGTGGCTGAGTCACCTGGGAGACGGCCGCCGAGCGTCGCGTGGACACAGATAAAGATAAGAGAAGAGGAGGCAACGAGCTGCCTTCATCACCCCTGTGTTTGGTCTGTGAGGAGGAGGTGTCGGTGTGAGGAAGGAGGCCCAGCAGAGGAGGAGGAGGAGGAGGAGGAGGCGGCATTTGAATACTGCTGTTTGTCAAGGTGAGCGTGAGACGGAGTGAATGACTGAGACAGTGAGACATTGATTATTTTGTGTGGATGAATCATCAAACCAAACTGCGTTCAGAAATCTGCTCATTTTATCTCCTCACTTCACTCTGCAACTTGAATTAAGACCTCAACTTTTTAAAGAGCCTCTCTGCTGTTGTTTTTGTTGTTGTTGTTGTTTCGGCTCAATAACTAGCAACTGTGTTTACACTACATGGCCAAAAGTATGTGGACACCCCCTGTCTGCACACTTTTTTGCGTGTGTTTCGTCGAGGCTCTCCAGTTAACACGAGGGGAAATATTCATGCTGCAGAGTGCAATAATATATTTTTTCTACAGTTAAATGTTTTCGGGCTCAAACAATGAGTTAAATGATCTATAAGTCAGTTTACATCATCAGTACTTTTGATGGTCAATCATAGAAATTCTGTTTTTTATATTAATGTGAAGAAAATATCTTTATATATGTTTAGCCCTTTGAAACCTGAGCAAATAAATAAGCAGAAATAAAAAGTTACAAAAAAATGTACTTGAAAATAAGCACAAAAAAGAGAAAAACAAACTGGAAAATGACCCAAAAAAAGTGCTGAAATCTGAAGGGGAAAAAACATATTTGTAAAAAAAAAAATCTGTAGCATAATCTAAAAATATTCAATTATCCTAATTAAAAATTTAGTTTTATGGGCATTTTCCTCTGTTTTCTTTTTTGAAAATGGGAAATTTCTAATAACTTCCTCCCCTTTTAAAAAAATATTTTTCAGCTCATTTTATTGTCACCTTTTACTAATTTCTTGCAATTTTTAGAACAATTCTTGCCAAATTGGTTGTTGCCTTTTTGCCCATTTGAAAGAACTAATAGCTTGTGAAAGACGTCTGAACGCAGCACAGAAAACTGATGTCGTTCCAGGTTTCACTTTTCACCATTTCCTGACATGTTTAGGCTAAATTAGTGAATAAAAAAATCCTGAACGTCTGGATCAGAAATAAGGTGAGCGCACGTCAGGAGGTGCTGCGAGCGACCTGCAATGAGCCAAACAGCATTAACAAAAGCTGTCTTTTTCAACGTGAAACCTCGTGTACATTGAAGCTCAACATTGAACATTGAACCTCACAGCTAGACGCCACGAAATCCCTTTAAATCTTACACACTGTGTCTTTAATTTGAAAAATATCAATAGAATAGAATAGAAATACTGTATTAACCTCATAAGGGAAAATGTTTTGTTACAGCAACAAATAAGAGAGCAGCAACTGAATGAAATATTTGTTAAAAAGGGCAAAATAATGCAAATATACACATATATATACAAAGGACGGCACTTAGAATAAAAAAGAATAGAATGAAATAACATTAATTATAATAAATATGTACAGTAAGTACAGAGAACAAACAAACAAAAAGCCAAAAAGATTAAAAATAGCCATAAAAAAAGAAAGAAAAAATGTGCAAAAGTGAAGATGGAAAGATGGGTAGTTTTTCTTCCGGCTTTGTGGCAAACGTTTGTCTCTCACTGACATGACAGAAAACCTCCATGAAAAATGATTTTCAGCGTAAAGGCTTGTTTCTGAATGAATTTTGTTTCTTTGTTACGTCAGGGAGGAGCTCAGATGGAGCTCAGTCTTGTAAGTGAAGTCTGACGCAGCACGAGTTCGATCCTAAACGGGAGAAAGTCGTTTTTCTGGCGTCTAACAGTGGTTGCGATGTCTTCTTTAAACCGTCGGCGATGCGTGTTGGCAGCTCTGGTGCGGAGCAGCAGGAGGAACGGGCTGTTTCGGAGCTCAGTCTGTAATTTGCTTTAGTGGTCAGTTTGGCTTCGCTGGACGTTACTCCCTGTTCTTTGGTCGCTGTCACTCTGTGGATCAACTCTGCAAGTTTCTGGTGGAAAACTGCATTTAAAGTGGATTATCTGAAACTGCACATTATTGTCCTCCATCCTTTCTCTTGTTGACCTTTGACCCTTAAACTCCTCGATCCATTGAGGCAGGAAGCAGAAACCGCTTAACTTAGCTTTACCGCAAATTGGGGCTGCCAAATATTCTGCAGTCCCATTAATTTAAAAAAATCTCTCTGCAGTTCATGCACCCAATCGCATGAAAAAATGGATGTTACAATATGATAAAATTGCACATTATTTTGCAGTGGATAGTTTAAACTCTCGGTGGTGGTAAATATCCAAATTTGGTGGCAGGAAAGCATCTGGAAAAGCAGGGACGGGACGGTAAAAACACTCGCGACTGGTCGCTCAAATGCTGCTGGCAAACTGAAACTAGCCACAGAGAGAGTGTTTTGGGAAAAATGTGACTTTGGATCAAAGGGCGTTTGTTTTTGGAATAACAGGCTGTCAGAGAATTGAGCCGATGCTCCAATGGGATATTTTTCAGACTAATGTGACTTTGGAATTTTAGGTAGCGTCTGGAAAAGTTACCATTGACACGAGGATGTCTCCAAAATACGAGCGAGCGCCGACTTCATGACGGTTTGTGTCTCACATCTGAGAAACAGGAAACTCGTGGAAAAAGGCTTGTGTTCTGTGAGGCTTTTTTTAGCTGTAAATATTTCCAGAAACCTCCTTCATCACTTCTCAAATGACTTAAATAATTTGTCTCTTGTCCATTTGTCCCTCGTAAAACGTCTTTTCTTGGTACAGATTGATGGGTTCTAGACTGAGGATGAGTTAATTTGATCCGTTGTCACATAAAAATATTGATAATTGGAGCTTTAAAGGTCAAATAATATAATTTTTAATATTAGTGTATGTTGGTAATGATGTGTTTAAGGTGTCAGTGTGTGACAGAGTAAACAGGTGCCTAACTGTCTATACACACACACGCACTTTGTGTGTGTATTAAGTGAGTCACAACTGTCCCGGGGCTGTGCGCGCGCGCGCGCGCGTGTGTGTGTGTATGTGTGTGTGTGTGTGTGTGTGTGTGTGTGTGGTACCATCATATGACTGGGAGAGTAAACAGTGTAGATGTTGTACAGTGGAAAGGTAAGGATGATGTCATGCAGGAAGTGGACATAGTGAAATGAAAGCACACACACACACACACACACACACACACACACACACACACTCACACACACACGCTGTAACTGTACCATATGCACGGTGTCACATGACAATTTGTTTAGTGTTCAGTCTCTTTTTTCTTTTTTTTTAAGTAGACCATTATTGAAAAAAGCAAACGTGAATATTTCACATTTTATTTATATAATGTGGAAATGTAATTTTTGATCACTTTTAACAATTCCTGAATGGTCAAAAATGCTTAAATTTAGTATAAAAGCTGTTCAACAAATGATATCAACCCCAAAACTCCTGCAACCAGTCATGAAACATGATTAAAATGGCTGTTATATACTTCTATAATAATGTTCGAAGCCCTGAAACACCAAACTTTCAAACGCTTAAACAGGCGCCTATAACCAAAACACAATGTTTATTATCTGTTTATTAAAGTAAAATCTGACCGTTTGAGAGAAAGAGTAGTTATGTGCACATCACAGAAGTGTAAGTCTGTCAAAAAACAGCGTACATAAAGGAAAAAGTGACACGTGCACACTTCATCCGTAAGTGTGCGGGCGCGACTTTTTTCCTCCAGAGAACCGTGACCCACACGACAGTTAAACTTTACAGACGTAACAAGTAAACTAATTATAAACGCTTTAAAGTCTGAACGTTCAGACTGTGTTTTTCACATCGTTGCTCAGCCGACACAATAAATGAGATCATAAAAACTCACAGCCGACTGAACACGACGACCTTCATGTTCGCGCCGTAACACCGTCGCTCTGTTTGAGTTCGTGGAAAAAGCTGTTGTGAATTTCTCCCACCATGACAAAGAAAAAGTACATCTACACAACACTGCGCTTAAGTTCATAACTGAGGTACTTGTACTTGTGTATTTTCATTTTCTGCTACTTTATACTTTACTCAGAGTATTAAAATGTCATCAGGCTAATAAATTTGTATTTTTATACATTAATTAAAGTAGTTAGAATGAGTCCCATCTTTACCACCTGCAACATTTAATAATTAACACATTAATGCATCAATCATTTTAATCTAATTATATTAGATTATTTATTACTCTTAAATGGGGCATTTTGTGTAATTAGTACATTTGGTACTCAGTAGTATATCATATATTAAAAACAGTATATTTTGATGCTAATGCATGACTTTTTCATGTAACAGAGTATTTGTACAGTGTAGTATTGCTACTTTTACTTAAGTAAAAGATCTGAGTACTTCTTCCATCACTCTATCTGGTTTTACAAGATAAAAAAAAAACGTGCAGATGAGATTTCTAAAAATATATAATCTTTAAGGACTTTTGGGGCTCCGTCAGTTGACCCTCACTGAGTACTTTTACTTTTGACATTTTAAGTTCACTTTGCTTGTAATAGTTCTGTTTTTAAGTAGGATTTTAAATGCAGAACTTTTACTTTAACACTTTTTTTTTTTTAAATTGCGGTATCACCATTATTACTGTATTTGTACTGTAAAAGAGTACTTCTTACACTACTGACCTAAAGTTATTAATAGAAGAACCTCAAGTTAAAATCTCGATTTAAAGCCTCTTTATGTCGATTTAAATTTCGCTTACATGATGCTAACGTAGAATAAACTTGTGATTAATGATTACCAGTCAGAATCACACTCACGCTGCAGCTTTTACTTGATTAACCCTTTGAAACCTGGATGGACAGTTTTTCAGTTTTTCTTGTTCTGCATTTGGACGCCTTTCATAATTATCTAAACCTTTGAAACCTAAACAAAAAGGTTTTATTGACAGGAAAACAACCTGAAAACGAATGTTTAAAAAGGAGGGGGAGAAATATTAGAAAAGTATTATTTTTTAAACAAGGAAAATGTATAAATAAATACATATTTATGATGATTGGACATTTATAATCAAAATATGTTACAGAATGCGTAATTTTAAAAAAAAAAAAAAAAAATTTTTATTTTTCCTTTTTTTCTCTCCAGATAATTTTCTTGTAACTTTTTACTAATTTGCGGCTAACTTTGAGGTCATTTCGTGTTAAGTTTCCCATTTCCTTCTTCCCAAGAATAAAGGATCTGAGTACTTGTACCACTATTTACTGTAAAGATGACTTAATGAATAGCGGGAAAAGTTCAGGCGGTAATATCATCATCATTAGTATTGTTTATTGTTTGAAACAGTCTGAAAATTCAGCAGAAGTAAACTGGTTCAAACAGGACACCCCCCACCACACACACACACACACACACACACACACACACACACACACACACACACACACACACACACACAGTAATGAGCAGGAAGGTCAGCAGTGTTTCCCTCTCAGACTCTTTGTATTCAAATGGCAGCAGCTTTTTGTCTGCGAGCTGAATGAGACGAGTCTTCGCTCTCACTCCGCTGAGCTCTTTGTTCGTCGCCACAAACACTGAGAGGGACAGTAACCATCAAACAACACTGCGAGAAGATGGAAGTGACTCACTGTTGTGTTTGAAAACACGTTCTGACAGCACAAACTGTTCACCGCAGTCCGTTACACAACCTCGGCTTCTCATCGGAAAAACAATATCATAGTCATCACAGTGAGCTGCGGCGAAACCGACACAGAAGCTGTCAAAAACTGGAATAAAACGTGCTCGTCTTCACATCAAAGCACGAGAAATAATGTGAGGATTGAAAACAATTAGTGCATGTGCAGGATACGAAGAAACAAATTAATTTATATTCATATATTTCAGAAAACTTGCCAAATAGAAAGAATAGAAAAAATAATGTTTGATGTGGGTGTTTGCAAAGTAGGGTAAAATATTGTGAGGAGATTTTTTTTCTTTTCTCAATAAAGTTTAGATATTTTGGGAAAAAAAGTTGTAATGTTAGAATAAAGTTGTATTTTTCAAAACAAAGTCACAGTATCAAAATTTAGAGTCTTAATTTTACATGAAAAAAAATTTGTGTAGAAAGTAAAGTCATAATATGATAAAAGTAAAGTGGAGGTTTTACTAGAATAAAGTTACTTTGTTAATCAAGAATTACATAATCTGTCAGCTAAAAATGCACATAAATGAAAATTCTAATAATTTAAACACATTTCTCCAAATTTATTTTGCAAATGTTATTCTTACTATTTTTAGTTGCACTGTGAGTTGTATGAACTTCTTTCAGATACTTGTACTTTACACCTCTGACAGTGATTCTTTAGTGTAAAAGTACTTTTAATTTCACTACAGGTGGTTCATAAGTAAAAAAAAAACAGCTGTTGTATGGTGATTTATCTCACATGATTCCTTCAAAGTAAAAGCATAAAATATTTTACTTTTTGTGGGAAAATACACTTATAGCTGCACTAATTTGACAATTTCCTTCTCTGTGACCGTTGTTTTCTATCTTTGGCGTCCCACTAATCACTGTTGTGCGTGTGCTGTGACCTCTGACCTCCATTCTGCTGCTCGCCCTGCGTCGTCTGATCCTCTGTGGATTGTAACAGTCAGTTTTAATGTCTCAACAGAGAGCGGAAAAAGCGATTATTAAACATTTTTAAAGCGGACAGAGTGTGACACACACACAGGAGCCCGTGAACGGATGATGTGTTGCTTGTTGACAGTAGTTTTCATTCTGCATTGTGTTCGCTCTCCCGGGTTTTATCCGTATTTATGCACCTGTTGACAAACTGCAGCTGCGTCCAGAGTGAGAAATAACCTCTAACTTTTAGGGACTCTGTTGGCCTCCTGACCTTTCATCCAGCGCCACCCTCAGGACGAACTTCACGCAGATGTTTTCAGGTGTTTTCAGCCAGCTTTGTTGTCTTTAGCAGATAACATCTGTTGACTCAAACCTGCTCCCACAAACGTCAGAGCGATAAACGTCATGTCATCGTGTTTCTGTCACATCGCGGTGGAACTTCTCACCGGGGGGTTAAAAATGAGCCGCGCCTTTTCCTCTGCTGGAAACTCTGAGAGCTGCCGCTGTGCTTTTAATTTGAAAACATCCTGTGACATTAAAGTCAGCTAATTGAGTCATTTTATCTCATTCTGTGCAGGTTTTATTCACGAGTAAATGTAGGTTACTGAGACAGAGTCCGGCTCTGAGACAGTGATTTAAAGCATGTTGTAATACTCATGAAGTAGTACTGGTTCTATACATGTACTGTGTGTACTGTGTACAAAACAAGCACCAACCTAATCGATCAATTAAATCATAATCTATAATACTACATTATGTTTTACCGTCAGATAAATGTAGTGGAAAAAAAATTACAAAATTATGTTATGAAGAAGGAGTAAAAAGTACATAAAATGGAAATACTCAAGTTCAAGTACCTCAGATTCACAGTACTTGATTAAATGTACTAATAGAGAGAAAGACAAAAACAAAAAGAGACTTTTATCTGACAGCACATGTGACCTGAATCATCGAGTGCACTGAAACCAGAGAAATGTTCCCTCCGTGATCGATATAGAGGATAATAAGCGAGGCCTCTGCACGGCTCTATTTAGCCCCGTTCGGCCCACTTCAGCCCACTTCAGCCCCGTTTAATAGAAACCAGGCTGAGGAGTTTCCACCAGAGGAATGTTTGTGGTTCAGATCTGATCTCCACCCAAACACTCGGCTCAGCTCCACATGAGACAAACTGCGCCTTCATGTTTTATTTCATTAAACATCATGAATTTATTTTTAACCGCATTTTGACTCCGCGCCGACCCTCTCACATATTTCACCCGCCTGTTTACACTGCTCTTATGAAGCTCTGCTAACTCCAGTGGATATTGTGTTTTTACAAGCACTGTTGGATCTGGCAGCAGCAATTGGCCGTCGTTAGCAGAGAGAGAACCACCACAGAGATTTTATTGATATATTACTGCGGATGCCTAATGTTTTATATGAGAAAGAAAATCTAAGATGTACAGACAGGAAGCTAAAAAATGAAGTTTTATGGTTTTCCAGTCAGCTCTTTTTTAAAGCTCCGATTAAAGTTTAGTCCATATAACAATATTAATATAATCCAATTAGAAGGAAAATACCAAAATACCAATATGCAATGTGCTAGATTAATGCGTTCATCACAGGCGAGAGCTGAGGAGAAACAACTGAAGGTCTCTTAGCTTTTACAGACGGGAAAAAGTGTTAAATTAGTGAGAAATTAGCTAAATTTTGATGACGTTACAGTGATGAAAAGAGTCAAGAAAGAGGTGCTTTAATGTAGTTTGGTAGAAGAAAATAGTTCCTAAATGAAACTGCTTACAACAAGGTGTGTGGATTATCTTGAGTAACTGGGTCATGATTTCTGGAAAGAGACATCACTGTTGAGTTTTGTTTTTTTGGGGGTTTTTTGGGAGGGAGGCGGGGTAGAGAGAAGACAGATATCTCCAGCTCTCTGCAATTTACACCAAAATAATCTAGACTGATAATTTGTGTTAGAGATTTTAATTTTTTTAATTTATTTTTTTTCTTATTTTGGGGTGAGCTATCCCTTTAATGTGTTTTAGTATAGTGCGCAATTTTTAAAAAAATTGATTTAATTTTATTTGCACACTTTACATCCAATTTCTCTCGGGATGAATAAGGTTTTGTGGGGTTTTTTTGTGTTTTTTTGTTTTTTTGGGGGGCACCAAAATAATCCAGACTGATAATTAACACTAGAGATTTTTAAAAATTTTATTTAAGGGTGAGCTCTCCCTTTAACCTTATTTATAACATTTATTTTTTTAATTTAATTTTATTTTCACGCTTTCCCTCCAATTTTTTTTCTCAGGATAAATAAAGTTTTATTTTATCTTGTATATATTTTTATCTCGCACAATGTGGTCCTGTTGACAGGAGTGTCAGATCAGAAAACACTTTCATGTGTCGTCGAGGACACGGACAAACGTCTTACTCTGATTCTCAAACAGTAAGAAATAAGCATAACTTACCCAAAAAGTTAACTCCTCAGGACTTTGTCAGTGTTTGAGTGGTTAAATGTTTGTTGTCATTGGACAGCGGTGGTTTGTAAACTCGTATTAGATTTCATTTTCACAGTGACAAAAAAAAACATAAATCAGTTTATTTATGTGGTGGCTTCATTAGTGTCTGTTGTCACAGTTGTATTTGCAGCTGTCGCTCATGCATGAATATTGGTTTTAGTCTTTCAGAATCACATCACATAGAAATATGAGACGCGTTTTTATAGTGTTTGCAGAAACTGATAAAGTATTAATAAGTCAGAATCAAATATTTATCCGACTGATTTACCTGTTAATGAATAATTAAACACGCTATAATGACTTGTTGAACAGTGCATGTGTGAGTCAGAGGTTTATTATAATGAACATGTTAATTATGAGCATTATGAGTCTTCCTGCGGTGTGTGTTGTGGCAGGCTGTTGTGTGCTGCCATGTATCGATGCTGACATGTCCTCCTGTGTTTCTAATGTGATCAATACCGTAATCAATACACACACATGCTGTTAAAGCACAACTCATAGGTTTAACTCCTGAGTGACTTTATGTCCAACATTAGACTCCAGTGATTATACACTGATTTTATAATGATAGAAGCTCCTGAGTGTGCTGACCAAATTTGATCTTAAACAGGGCTTAAAGGTCCAGTGTGTAAAATTTCGGGGGATTTAGTGGCATCTTGTGGTGAGTATCGCAGATTGCCACCAGATGAAACTTCTCTTGGTTGGAAATGCTTCTGTATTTGTTGTTCAGGAGGTTTTTACTGTGAGCTGAACTATCTGCAGAGATCTCCTCCTCTCCAAAACAAACTGACCAGGTGCTTAAAACTCATTAAAACACTGAATATGTTGTAATTTATCTTATGTCAAAACATTGAAATTATGATCAAGGACAAAATCTGGACCCTGTGGCTGGACCACCTGGGAATCACTGTTTTGAACTATACATAGTCCTTTTTAACTAACTAACAAATATAATTAAATAAAAACATAAGTATATAAAATAAATCCACCTATCTAGTTGTCTGTCTTCTAATTTTTGTTGTTTTTTTTATTAGGCCTATATTCTTTATTATACTAACATTTCAAAGGAGGATTTTACATTTAACAGTGTATTTTTATTGTGTATTGTTTTCATTGTGTATCTATCTATCTAATTTTTATGTTGTTTTTTTTCTATATATTCCTCATTATACTAACATTTAAATTGAGGACTTTTACATTTAACAGTGTATTTTTTATTGTGTATCTATGATTCTAATTTTTGTTGTTTTTTTAATTAGGCCTATATTCTTTATTATACTAACATTTAAAAGGAGGACTTTTACATTTAACAGTGTATTTTTTTTATTGTGTATTGTTTTTATTGTGTATCCATCTATCTAATTTTTATGTTGGTTTTTTTAAAAAAAAAATATATTCCTCATTATACTAACATTTAAAAGGAGGACTTTTACATTTAACAATGTATTTTTATTCTGTATTGATTTTATTGTGTATCTATCTAATTTTTATGTTGTTTTTTTTAACTACATATTCTTTATTATACTAACATTTAAATTGAGGACTTTTACATTTAACAGTGTATTTTTTATTGTGTATCTATGATTCTAATTTTTTTTTTTTTTTTTTACTAGGCCTATATTCTTTATTATACTAACATTTAAAAGGAGGACTTTTACATTTAACAGTGTATTTTTACTACATGTTCTTGGTTTACACTTTAGTACACTTTAGTAACATTTAAAAGGAGGACTTTTATATTTAACAGTGTATTTTTATTGTGTATTGTTTTTATTGTGTATCTATCCAATTTTTTTTTTTACTATATATTCTTTATTATACTAACATTTAAATTGAGGACTGTTACATTTAACAGAGTTTTTTTTTTATTGTGTATTAGTACTTGTGCTGAAGTAAAGTATACAAATACTTGAGACACACATACAGAAACACACGCTCACATGTTGACACGCACGCACGCGCTCGTGCTCGCGCACAGTGCTGCAGGTAGTAGCCCCTCCCCCCTCCGCGCTGCCGCTTTAAACACAATAAACCGCCGCTTCTCCTCCGGAGCTCTGGACAAACTCGCCTCAGGTCAGCCGGGATTCCTGCTTCTCCTGCGGGCTGCAGGTCACAGGTGAGCCGCTCATAAACGTCCATGTTGCTGTTTTTTTCCGTCTGCGTGCGTGTAGATTTGAACGCAGCAGCCGTTACTCTCATTCACCGGCGTTAGCTAGTACTACGCTGTCGGTACCGGTTACAAACACGGCTCGGTAGTGAGCGTCACGCTAACGTGCTGTGAATATCCAGACGGATTCGGTGTTTTTGTGCTTTTGGCTGAACTCAGAGATGAAATATTCGGTTAAAACGGAGCAGGGATGCTGCTCTGCCCTCATTGTTCTCCGTGAAGTTTGCTGGAAGTGATGTAATGTAGCCCCGGTGCCTCTCCGTGAGCGGAGCCAGCTCTGCCCCGGACTGCGTTTAAAAAAACTGCGTTTTAAGTGCTACGTCGTCTGTCAGCAAGTGTTCATATGACGAGGAGATAATTTGGTTTGGTGTGCTTGTGGTTAATGCGACCACCTGCAGAATTTTGTGTTTTAATTGAAACTCAATCTCAGGTTTCTACTCCTAATGTTCATCACTGTTTAAGTAGAAGGGACTTACGGGAATACAGACGAAGCAGTTTTAAATTTGACGTATTTTCCTGGTGAATTCGTGCCGTGAGGTGGATCTGATTTATGCCGATTTAAAAAGTGTTACATGTGCACCTCTAAAAGTACCTGTTTTATGTTCTTATGCGACTCCACATTAACATATGAGTAAATAAACTTTATTTTGAGACATTTGTGAACGGAGTTTGGTGTGGTGGTAGAATAATTTAACGGGGAAAGATGTTTTGGAATCCGCTTTTGGCATTCCTGTGTGCAGACTCAGGTCTCCCGTGGTTCAGACTCTGAGTTGGTTGCTAATAATTGCTAGTTCTTGTGTTTCAACATGAATCATCAGTATAAATTTAGGTTTGAATGACAAAAACAGCAGAGTCAGTTTTAAGACAGAATAAAACAACCTGTAGGTCCAGTCGGAGGAGCAGTAATGGACTCCTGCTTTTTAAATGAATGAATCGGTGATGCGTCACTTCTCATGGATGCTTCTGTGGAAGTGGGAGCTGGTGTTTTGCAGAAATTGGGAGTTTTTGTGATGTGTTTTGGTTACTCTGAGTGCAGCCACCCCAGTTTTAAATTAAAGGCACATTATTCAGCAGTATTCATGGGAAAATAATGTGTTGAAAGAACAGGAGGAGGAGCTCCTCCCAGTCTGGGTGATTTACTGGTTATTCACTCAACTGGTGGAGGCTGCTGCAGCTGGGAGGAATGTGAGGGAGTGTAAATTAGAACAATACATTCACAACAGGGGATGTGACAGAGGGGAAACAACTCTGAGTGTCGTGGCTTGGACAAACTGGAAAAGAGGTTTGTGAATTTAAAGGGGGGAAAGTTTCAAAATTACCACTCTACCATGAAATCAGAGGAGCTCCATCTATCAGAGTATTGATGGATTGATGACCTGCTGTGGTGAAGATTCACCCCATGTACGCCTGGTATTAACATGAGATCTGTATCTCCATATCAGTGGTGGAGGAAGTACTCAGATCCTTTCCTAAGTAGAAATACTATTGTCTAAAAAATACTTCTGTACAAGTAAAAGTCCTGAATTCAAATTTGTCATCATGTATTTTGAGTATAAAAAGTACTCATTATGCAAATTGGCTCTTTTAAGTATGGTATTTTCTGTTATTTAGTTTTATCACTACGAAATACATGTAAGAGCGTTTCATGTTGTAGTTTTTTGTAGATGCTTTATACTGCTGTGTAGCACTGCATAATATCATAAAAGCGAATCATGTGTTGTTTTTTTTATATCAAATAGTTGTATACCAGCAATGTTTTGAAAATTTGACACACCTTAAAAAACAACTATTTATCCACCTTCCTCTCAAACTTTCATCACTTCATAGCTGGAGTTTGAAACTAAAATTATCTCACAGTATGCATCTTTAAAGTCTTTTAATGCTGTTGTTTAATGTAATGTTGTATTTCATGTATTACTGTATTGACATTTAGCATGATCAGTCACAGAGGCAGTTGTTGCATGTGTTACCTCATTTTCATTGTGAATATTTTTTTGTGTGTTTGTATAGTAATTTACAATATGAACAACTTTGAGCTATATTAGAAATATAATAGCAGGCCTACAGCCAGTTGGTGCAACTTCCAACATTTCTTGCCGTTAATAAAACATGATTTTTAAAGTGTTTAAAAACATCACACTAATCAGGATTTAAATTAAAGCGCTATAATTAAAAGTAATTGCTACATCTGTTTTGGCTAGAAGTCAATGTCCTACAGTCACACTATAATAATCTTTATTGTGCCAGATGTTGCTTGACTCGAGCGGTCAGTGTTGAGACCCAGAATCAGTAAAAAATATTAAGTTGAGCAGCTGGTTACCTGCACAGGGAGTTGATGATTGGTCTTTCTGTATGTTTGAGATGATTTCCTCACTTAAATCTGCCTCGACTTCAACATGAGACTCACCAGAAGAAGGTTTTCCTCTTAATTTTGGTTTCAGTCTGATGTGGAGTTGATCCTGCTGGTGTCTTTACATGCAGTCACTATTCACCACCGCTCAAGTGTCCTTGACTGAGTCAAGACGTCGACTTGTCTTAGAGTCTCGGAGGGACACGACAAGAAGCTAATTCCTCTTTTCACTGGGTGGAATTAAGTGATTGAAGTGCTCCACATTCCCAAATTCTCTGAGTTATTTTGGTGCAGTTGCAGCTCTGAAGGACGGCTGTATATTCATGAGCTCTCCTTTTTAGTCATTAGGCTCCAAATCTTCCCCCCAGACTGACTGCCAACGAGGTCAGCAGCAAGAAGAGCTTCAGTTCGTGCGCCCAGAAAGCATCTTAGAAAATATTTAACTTTAGAGATTCTCTCAAGAGCTTCATGAAAATAAGATGCACAGATTTAATTTAAGTCGTGTCCTGAGGAAGCAAAAAAAAAAAAAGGCTGTAGCTTTAAATGCATACAGGCTGCAGAGAATTCCTTACCATTTATATTCTTAATCTCTTTTTCTCCTTAATATTTTCATTTTCCTCTCCACCGTCTCAACGTCACCTCAAACTATTGAGTGTCTCCTCCCTCGGTCTCAATCTTGCACTTTTCATTTTTAGAGATATCGATGTTGATATGGTGGAATAAACATTACACAGATGTTTATTCTAATTAGAGCTAAAATGAGTAGTTGATCAAAAGGGAAATCGATTGAGAAAATAACTGTTTTGATAATTAAAAGTCATTTTTAAGGTAAGAATGCACTGCAGAGATTCAGCTTCTGAAATGTGCCAACTTCTTATGTTTTTTTTTTTTTAACATGCTGCATGTTAACCCTTTGACACCTAAAGCGACGTCACTATTCTTGTGCTATTTTCAGACACCTTTCACAAGTATTTAACCCTTTGTACAAAAACACGGGGAAGAAAGGCGATGACTAGCTTGGTAAAAATATTTTCCATAATTGCAAGAAACTATTAGATTTAGAAAATTATTTTTAAAAAGCTAAGGAAAAATGCTTACGGAAAAATAAAACAGCTAGGGAAAAATTATATTTATAATTATCATAATTATTTATTTGTAAAATTATGTTACAGAGTTATAACTTTCAAGCATTTAATTTACTTATTGCTGTTTTTTTGTGGACTAATTTTCAGTTAATTTCTGTTTTAACATTTTACAAATTTCTTACTAATTTTCAAGTCATTACTCACTTTGTTGCTCATTGCCTTCTTCCCATGTTTTTTCAAGTAAACAAGCCAATTTACTCAAGTTTCAAAGGAGAAAATGTTTTTTATGTTGCTTCATATTAGAACCATAATGTCTCCTGTTGAAAAACACAGTGCATTTTCTACCTCTTGATCAAAAATGCCACAGTCTTTTTTTTCCTCTCCTTTTTTTTGTGTGGTCGTGAAGCACCAGTTTCAAAAGTATTTTCATCTTCCAGCTGCATAGAGTTCAGTATTTTTTAAAACTGCTGCAAATTCCCACATTTGAGAACCTGTATGATTTGGGGCATTTTGCTGATTGCTGCAGCTCTGAAACAAAGACTTTTGCATACAAGTGAATTTCTTCACCATTTATTTCAAGTCTGTGTCCCAGTGTGCGGTGGCCATAAGATGCAATATTTCCAGTTTGAGTCTAGCCAGTGTCCTTTGTTGCATCTTTTTCCATCATTTCCTTTCGCTCTGCTTCTGCTGTCTCATCATTACAATGCGGGCGCCCAAAAATTAATAAAAAAGTGTCCAGTAAGCCGACGCAGTGAGCAAGCATGCGTAACCGAATGATTATTGAACGGGAACATCTGACTTTCCTACTGTGAAATGTCGACTGTGAGAAAGGTCTATACAGCTGTTGTGAATGTGGAGTCACTGCAGCTCTGATGCTTTCACTGGTGTTGCTGTGTTTAGTAAATTTCGCTGTGAAAGTCTGAACAGCAGCTTGGTGAAAACGGGAATGAAAACGAATGAAGTCTGGCAGCTGTGAACTCACCTGACGGGACAGACTCAATCAGATCAATACACTGTCTGTCTGTCTGCTGCCAGACCCTTTATCTCTGCCTCTCCATGTCTCCATCCCTGCTGGCTTCATCCCAGCGTTCCCAGTGTTCCCAATAGTATCTAGTCTCCTGGCAGCTCTCCCGTCAGCCCTGCAGAGTGGCTGCATGGAGCCGGCACTGAGCCAGCCTGGCGAATTAGAGGTGATTATAGCAGTGTGCGTGTCTTTTGTGTGTGTGTGTGCGTGTCTTTTGTGTGTGTGTGTGTGTGTGTGTGTGTGTGTGTGTGTGTGTGTGTGTGTGTGTGTGTGTGTGTTGTGGCTGTAAAGCCTCTGCGACAGACTGTCATTTTGTTATATAACCAATTTTACACCAAATCAGCCTCAGCGCTCACCAGGAGAGGAAGTGACCTCTAACCAGATGAACTAATCCTGACTCTCTGATTGGTTAGAGTGCCGTCCAGGTATTCAGACGCCATGCGGGTCCCATTTCATTTAAGTCCCCATGTGAAAGTGAAGACAGGTTTCTGTCAGTTTTAAATAAATTAATCTAATCCCAGTATTTTGGTGAAATGATGATTTGAACATCAGAGCCAAGGGGACAGGGACACAACCAAGCCCCAGGAAGCGCGCCAGGCTCGGGAAAGAGACGTCTGCAAATCAGATACGACTCTAATGCGCATGCCTTGTGGGCCAGTAGAGCCGGGTATTTTATGCCCGAAAAAAGAGCTTTTTTTTGCTTCATGTGTCAATGAGCAGCTCTTGTATGAATGAACGAGGCCCCGCCTCCATGGCCAGGCACATGAGCATTGTGCATCAAATCAGACCTACGTTACCTTTGACCTTCTTCAGGTTTGAAAAACTGCTTCAACTCCGTCAGCTGCTGCTGCTGTTGCGGCACAGCCGGCACTCTTCATCATCATCTACTTAAAGCACTCCTAAACTTTGTAGCAAAAGTCAAAAATAGTAGTCCAATGTTGAAATCAGAGTTATAATTGGCAGGATGAGACCAAGTTATCAAAATAAACGAGTCTGCATACGGTTTCATTGTGATTGGTTACTTATTAATTGACTAATATATCAAGAGTTTTCTGTTGTGTTCAGCCTGTATATTATGATCTGATTTATTAAACTCCCAAATATTAATAACAGTAAAAGCCTCAAAAATGTAATTAAAGGACTGGATATTGGTACTTTAAGGTATTGGTACCAAGAAGTGTGGAAACATCTCCAGTCAAATCATAATTTAATGGTGACAGCCCGCCACGAATAAATGAATGTGTGGGAAACCCTGTTATTAAGCAGACATGATAACAGCCGTAATGTGAATTTTAAAGGGACTGTTCACCAAAGTCAGAGGGGCTGTAGAAAGTAGTTTCCATAAAAACTTTTCTCTTGTATGCTTTTGGAATAAATTGATTTTTTTAAACTTATTGTTTAAATACTGTGGGCAGGATAGGATAATTTTGGGAAATAAAAAATATTTAATTGTGGTTTTTCTGACCACTATTGGAAAAAGTAGAGAAAATGTAGACGAATAATCTCATGTTTGTAAAGTTATTACATTAATGATATTATTATAACATAGACAACAGCTGCATAGTTGGCCAGTTGTTGTAATAATGCAAGTTGCATGCTGACAACCCCGAATTAAACTGTACTTTTCAGTATTTTGTATTTCATCTTTGCCATGCATGGCTGTAAATTGGCACTTTTCACTCTTTCCTTAACAGTTCATAGACTAATTAATATAAAGAAAGTAATTACCGTATTTATCATTCATGAAAACAATAGTTGCAGCCTTTATCATCTTGTCGACTCTTTTCCTTTACCTCCATTGTTTTGGAGACGGATATCTTTAAACCTGGGCAAATAAAACCCAAATTGTCTGCATGAACGGACACCCCAATTAGGATTAAATGGCCCTTCAAAATAAAAGGCTCATTCTCTCATTTCCTGAAAAGTTTTTAATACAGATTTTAGTTTTATTATCAGGAAACAGAGATATCAGTGCAGTCATGTTTGTGTGCTTTCCGCTCAGTTATTCAGTGTGAATGTCACCAGGGTTTTATCAAGGTCCATTTCTCTAATCCTGCTGGCTCCATAAGCCCCTAACTGCCTCTCACATAGTCTTAATTTTGCACTTCTTTCCGTTTTTTAATTAACATTTCACTGGTGTTGATTCGACCTTGGGACCCTAATGTGTTTCTGTAGGATAAAAAGCTGTAATCATTCAGGAGAAAGAGGTTTTTCCTCCTCACTTCTGTGACATTATGGCAGCTGGAAACGGCTCCTCCATGCTTCATAAATGTCATCAAAACATTTTGTCTCCATTCAGCTGCTTTCAAGACTTTTTACTCCAGGTTCCCAAACTCGGGTTCACTAAGACTAAATGCTTTCTCTTGTGAAATGAGGAATGGATAGATTTTTACTCCACATGAGGACGTGCAAACATGATAATTTCACCACCAACAGTGAATTAACTCATTGGCATTTGTCTTCAGTCTCAGTTTTGTGTTTGCGTTTGTTGGGCAGTGCTCTGTATCATGTGCCTAGGCTTGTTACTGACATTTGCAAGATTTTTCGATGCTATTATGTGTTTTTAAATGGGAATATCTAAATGTTAACTCGTCACTGTGGCTGTTTTTAAAATTGGTACAGTTGTTTGTTTCAGTGGATTTATGTTGCTCTCTTTGCCTCGTCCATGGAAGTCTCCAATTCTGTTTTTTTTGTCCGTCTACAGTAAGCATTGGTCTCTGTTACCTCTCTGTGACCAATAGGGATGGCTGATATGGCTTTACGGTAATATCATAATATTTTTAGGCCTTATATCGATACTAAAATACAAAATTATTAAATGAAAATACAGTTACAAATAAAGAAGCCACTGCAATAAAATTGAATCACATAAACTACTGTTAGAATAAAGTTTAATAAAACACTGTTATATTGTTAAATACAATGAAGTATAAAGTTAAATTAAGCACTGTTACACTGAAGTTAAATAATGCATCATTATAATTAAATAAATTAAAACTGAGCCCATGGTGCTATTATTTTGAAGAACTGGGTTCGTCACACAAAGCGTTAATAAACAATATTGCATAACAATTGAAGACATCAACTTGAGCTTTAATTATTTATAATAGCCCCACAGGTTGTTTGTTTTTTTTACTTTTTTATTGGCCAAAAATGGGATTTGATAAGCGTATTGATTCTGTTTATGGATGTGTTTCTTTATTGATTCCCTTATGGATTACTGAGCAATTTTGTGTGTGGAAAACATTAGGCTTACACAGATTTTCGACATTAACCTAACTGCTTTATTATCTCTGGGTCTGAACACGGTGTAGAAACTGTAGAAAGGAGGCATGCATGTAACTCCAGTGTTTATCCTTTTTCTTAGTCAAAGAAAAAACCTGCTAAGCCTGCCTGTGTGGTGTTGATGTTATTTATACCATAGGATAATGGTAAAGGATGAGCTTCTCGGTTGGGAAGCAGAGGCACTGGTGCGTGTAGTGCCAGAAACATCACATTTTGGGACTTTGAGACCATGATGGGTGAAGATTTTATAGCATTTTGCTGTTGTTTCCACCCTGTTTTGAAATGATAATTTTGCAAACATTTGAAGCAGAACTGTTTTCGTCTTTCTTTGTGAAATTAAGCTTTGGACCGTTTTTGCCTCTCCACCTCCACACCTTCTTGTTGCCAGCAGTGCAGGTTTCCAGCAGTGCAGATGCGTTAGATGTACTAGTTGTTTTGTAATGCACAACTGTCACACACTAGAAAAACATGCCGGCATCAATAAAACTAACGTTAAATTTCGGAGGCATGCAATTCCAATGGATCAGGCAATTTGGATGCAGTTCTCAGCTGGACCTGGTTCCTATTCTCATTCCTGTTAATGACCAGATTAAAATAATCCAACGCTAGTTGTTAAAGATAATAATTGGATTTGCTGGAACCAGTGAATTTTGGTATCAAAACAAAAGATAAATGAAAGATTTTACCAGTTATTGAAATAAGTGTGAATTCATTTTGTTGATCAACTGATTGACTTTTTCTAGAGGCAGCAAATTCTCTCATTATTTTTAGGCTTTGCACTGCTGGCTGTTTGATTTATTGAAAAAATTAGTTCTGGTCTCAATCTTCGTGACTCAAATACAAGCTCACTTTATGCTGGTGGCTGCTGCGTCTGTTGAAGGCGGTTTGATCTGTTTGTTGTCGGCAAAAGCTAAATGCATTAAAAACGGTTTCTCTCAGGTTCACCGCTGCTTCTGCTTTAAACTGCTGACCTGCTGCAATTAGTAAGACTAATGTTGTTAATGGAGGAGCAACAGACAGAAATACAGACAGACAATAACATACACACACACACACACACACATGCGCACGCACACACACAGACAGTTAAATCCTGTGCAGACAGACAGAGTCTGATCAGGCTAATCCTTCCTCACCTCCCTCTGCTCTGACCGGCAGTTTACCTCTCTCACAGACAACATAACACACACACACACACACACACACTCACACACACTCACTCACACACACACACAATTCCCATCTCTCTCCCTTTGTTGATTCATTCATGAACTTATTTATTTACTTTGAGAAAGCTTTAAACTCAGCTTTCGAGAAGAAGCCATTTGACTCTTTGTTGTGGCGGACTGCTGAGCATCATGGGAGTTCTGACTGGTTTGTTTTCACGTTTAAAGCTGGCAGCTTGAGAAAAGGTCAAAGGTTTACCGTAGCTTTGTCTCAAATCTTTTTCAGCATGTCTTCATGCATATGTTTCACTTTAATCAGTTTGCTCACTGAGATATTCTGATGGTTCAGATGTTTGAAGTGTAAATCTGATGAGCGGTTGTTTATAATTCAGCACTTCACTGTGAGTGTCGCTGCTCTGCTGTCAGTCGACTTTTACTGCCTGGATCCTCTGAGTCATAAAGATAAACTTCAGCTTAATACTGTGTGTGTGTGTGTGTGTGTGTGTGTGTGTGTGTGTGTGTGTGTGTGTGTGTGTGTGTTTGTCGTCCTGTCAGCTGATCCTCTTGTAGTAAACAAGCGCTCCCTGGAGTGACACCTCCCTGGTCTCACACACATATATGTATGTACATGTTCAGAAGGACACACAGTAGCTAAAGTGCCCTTTTTTATCATGCACTTATTTAGTTGAAGTTATTCTTTTTTTTTTTTTTATTTACTTTTTAAAAAAAAAATTTATTTGTCGCTCTTTCCCAGTATTTATTGCAACTGCTGCAGTCTTGTCTCATCTCATTTGTCAGATTATTCGTCTCCAGAGAGACTTTATAGATTTGCATTTTTGCCCTTCTTAAAGTCTGTCTGTGTTTAAACATTCATTTAATATTTGTGTTTTGTAATAATTGTCAAAAATAGCCCTGAAGGCTTCGGCAGCAGACAGTCAGGACAATAAAACCACGGAGAGAGGGAGGTATTGACAAAATGAACGGAAAGATTCAGAAAATGCTGTAAATGCTTCTGTCTGTTATTGTGACTGCAGTGTGAAGACGAGGAGGAGGAGAAAGGTTGCCTTCATCTGGAGAAGCCTTAAATTATCTCGATATAAAGTCTTAAAAGAGATTTAAAGGCCTTAAATCCAGTTATTACAAGTCCTGCTTTGAAACCTTGGGTTTCTGTCTGTCTGTATTACTGAACACACTGTCTTCAGATTTTCCGTCACTTTAATTTCATAACTTTCTAAATCAACGTTGAGCTCATTTAACAGATTTGTTTTTAAATTAATGATATAATAGTTTTTTGACCAGGTAGAAATGCAAAGCTCTTACAACATGGCCACAGAAAATGCCCGCTTGTTATTGCTTTTTATTTTAGGATCAATAGGTTTTAACAAAAGTATTATTTTTTTACAAGACACTTTGGTTTTAAGTCTTAAAACATTGGATTCAGAAGTCAAAGGAAGATTTTTTTCTGGGCTGCTGGCACTTGTACAATGTAATAGGTAACTGATTACTAGTTATCATGTAAATGTAATGAATAATAACTGTAACTATTTCAATTACTTTATCAAAGTAATGTACCTTGTTAGATTTGATTGTCTTCCTTACAAATGTTAAACTAGGCACTATAGCTAAAAAAAACAGAAATGCCAAAAAAAGGCACCACTTTTCACCAATTTAGTTTATTAGTAGTTGAAATTTAAATACAATGACTTATACACAGTCAATTGTTCATTAACCATGCATAAAAAATGCATATAGACCTTTTATTTGCTTCCTGTCCTTGAATGTATTGACAGTGAAAAGGGTTTTAATTACTTTCAGTGTGGTATTAAAAAAAGGTCTTAAAATGACCCTAATTAATTTAGTGAAACACTTATTAAAACTCCTTTATTGCCCCTGCCATAAACTTCTTAAATAAATGGTAATGATCCGCATCTACATTAACACTATGCCACTTAGCACACAGTAATGCAATTTGTAAAAAAAAAAGATGTAATTTTTATTCTGTCAAAATTATTTGTGTTAGTTTTTAGGAACAAACGCTGTATGTTCATTGTCTCAGTTTGTTTTGCACTGTATGTTGTATGTTGAGCCACGTTTAAGACGATTTTCTGCCACAACAGACAATTAAGTAATCTAAATCTGCAGAAACTCTGAGAGTGTGTGCGTGCGCGTGTGTGTGTATGTGCATGTGCATGCGTGCGTGCGCGTGCATGTGTGTGTTTGTTTGTGTAATAAACTGCATCAGCACAGCAGTGAAAACAATCCCTGTGCCTGATGACGATCTAACAGAGTCTGAATGTTGTTTTCCTGAATGCAGGAAACTTAAGATCAAAGAAACCGCTCAGACTCTTTCTCCTCCTCCTTCTGCAGATCCGTCTTGAGCCTCTGACCTTTGACCTCTGAACCCTGCCCACTGGTTTGTGTCAGGACCTCGCTGTTGGTCCTGACTGTGGGGATGATGATGATGATGAGAAGGATGAAGTGCGACCACGTGCTGGTGTGTGAAAGGGAGGGCAAAGGTCGTCGCACCTGTAGCGCCTGAACCACTCCGAGGGATGAGTCCTTGAAAGTCTTGGATTATAAAGCAGAGGAACCTTTGAATTCCTTGACATATTGAATAAAAACCAATTATTTATTGCAACGTCGAACTAAAAGGATCCTTGAATACAGAATCTGTGAAGCTGGAAAAATTCTCACAGAAGATAGAGCACATTCATTAATTTCGGATTTACAACGAAGGACGAAAGTGTTGGAATTTCTGGAGTGATAACAAAGAGATACAAAGTCCCTGGATATCCTTGGATTTTTCTTTGGAATATAAAAGTGCAAAAGCTTGATTTTTTTTTTCTTGACAAAGAATATTAAGCTATTCAACTACATATTTTGTGGAACTTATTTGTACTCTGAAACTTACATTTTTGGAGCAGAGTCGCTTTTTTCCTGCTCAAAGTTTAGTACAGTTTATTTTTGTTTCCTTTTTCATGCCCTTGTCCATCTTGTTGTTGGGAGTCTTCATCATATTCTGACTTTCATCCTCCCCTCGGCCCGAGGACATGGCTCTGTCTCCTTCGATAGGAGAACGGACGACGGGAAGTTGACTCCTGCAGGGAGCGAGGACGAGAGACAAACAAGCAGAGGGAGAAGAGGAGAGAGCGGGCAGAATGTCGTGGAAGAGGAACTACTTTGCATCAGGTGGAGGTGGAGGCGTTGGAGGCGGCGCTGGAGGCAGCGCTGGTGTTGTCGGTGGTGTTGGGATGCCGGGGATGTTGACGCCTCGCACCATGACGTCCATCGCTCCCAGTAAAGGGCTGAGCAACGAGCCGGGACAGAACAGCTGCTTCCTGAACAGCGCCCTGCAGGTACACACACACACACCTTCTGTCGTTTCTTACTCTCTTTACTTCCTCTTTCACACACATACACACCCCCTTTCTCTGTGACCTTTGACCTCTGGGGCGAAACCTGTATTGAGTGTTCTTGCTGTAGAGCTGCAGACTTACATTCATAGTCCTGCGAGTCTCCTCTCCAGATAGGAGGACAAAATTGACTGAATAACTTAGGGCTGCCAATAAAGAGATTTTTCAATATTGATTAATCTGCTAACATCTTTGAGTTAATTGATAAATGTTATGCTCTATAACGTCATAGTTTTATCTACAGGTGTCTTCATCTGTCCAATAAGCTGTCCAAAATTCAAAGAAATTCAGTTGCCCAGAAACAAACCCAGAAATAAAATTAAGGCGAAATACCGCCTGTGAATCACTCTTTTTTTGCAGGTGACCCACTGACCAGATGCAGTACTCTGATATCATTTCACCCCAAATTCAGTTCCCTTTTCCTTAAGCGCCACCATGACGTTCACTTTTGTGATTATTTTGTGAAATATTTGATGGATTGTCATGAGGTTTGAGGCATTCATTATCAGCCTCGCAGAGCTGCTAACATGGCTGCAGACTCCTGATGAGTTGTGCATTAAAAAAATTGCACTCTGTGTAAAAGGGCCTTTATGTGCATCAGCATGCTTGTAATACTCAGCAGTAGTGAGGCTGAATGCATCCAGACGCTGACAGAGGGCCCAGTTTCACCACAGTGCCTTTGAGTCAGTCAGTCAGTCAATACTGTGGTTGGTAAACAGCAGTCAGACAGATGACTCCACCATCCACTTAACAACCAGTTTGATAACCTCCTCTGTACTTATGTGAGCCCGTAATGAGCCTCTGCAGCTCAGGAGCCTGTAACACCTCCCAGACTGCACATTACACTCATTTATGACTCATCAGCTTTCTGAGGACGAGGTGCTGCATTGTCTGCCTCAACAATAACAGCTACGACAGTGCGAGGGATGGAGTGTGTATGTGAGAGCGGTAATTATTGGTGGTGTCGGTTTAAACGGAGGCTGACTCATTAACCCTGCAGGGTGGGGCTGGTGCTGAAATGACAGACTTGGCTGAGGAGGAAACGCTCATTACATCGTTTAAGTGAAGCTTAGTGTGAGCTCGGCAGCAACATTAGACACAGTCAGAGGTCAGCACACATGGACGTCTTCTGTCATCAGAAAAAAAACCTTACTCTGTTAAATGGTGTAATCCTTAAAGTTGGACTTGATTGATTTTCCACTTCAGTGTGTTTCCAGGAGAGACTACTGTTCATAAAGAAGCATAAAGCATTTAGTGCAGGGATACTCAACTTACTTTATTTGGGGGCCACTTTTGCGAAATCACAGGAGGCCAGGTGCCAGTAGCAGTAGTCCCATACATGATTATAGAAATTTGTGACATTTATAGGATTTGAGAGCATTACTTGGATTTTAAGATGTTTCCAGGACTTAATGATGTTTCTAGGATTCCAGGACATCTTCAGGAGTTTAAGACATTTCAAGGATTTGTGGACATTTCTAGGATTACATGATCTCTTTAGGCTATTAGGATGTTTCTAGGATTTGGCAGGTTTCTGTGATTTTAGGATATTTATAGGATTCATGACGTTTTTAGGATTCTGGCACATTTTTAGGATTTTAACACGTTTTTTGAATTTTTGGCCGTTTTTAGAATTTTAGCACATTTCAAGGATTTCAGGATGTTTCTAGGATTTTAGGGTATTTATAGGAAAAAGGAACATTTCCAATTTGCTAGGAAATGTCTGGATTTCAGGACATTTGAAATGGTTATTTCCTATACCACACAATAGTACATTCTAGTGTTGCAGGTAAACACATGCCTGACCAACTTCTTATTAAATGATTTATGCATAAAAATACATCAAAATTAATCTCTAAAGTGGAAAAGATAAAAGCAAGGGTGTGAAAGGCTGAGATGTGGTGAATGGAGAAAAAAACAACTTTTGAAAACATTTTGGTAAAGTCATTTTCAGGTGCAAAATCAATCTAATTTTTATATTTTTTGGGTTGTTTTTTTTCCCCTCTTCTTATGTCAACTTGAATTGTAAGCAGCCAGCATGGTAGCCTAATAAATGACAGTATCAGGGCCGGCTGTAGACATTTTGGTGCCAGATTGGGATTGTATTGTATTCAGTAACAACAACAACGGCAGAGAATGAGAGCAGAGCGGATACCGGCAGAGACACTGTTTTCTTGCATTTTTTTAAAACAACGCCTCTTAGAGGATCAGAAAAAAGCCGCTAAATAGCAATAAAGTCAGCACATTAGTAGTCCTCCCCTCCTTAGATCGTCTTGTTCGTTTGTTTTTGGGCATGGAAATGTTGCTTTATTGCATGACATCCGTAACAGTTTCCCCTGCAGTGAAAACACAGATTGACGGAAAATCTCATCGCATTTATCGGTATGACGTCGTAAGTCTCAATATCGGGTCAATTATCGTGCATCCCTACTTTTTACTCCAGTAAAATATAGGCTTCTCAAAACTTAAGGAACACTTGGAATGTAGGAGGAGAAAATATAACATGCGCCCTTTGAAATACCGGTCTCCACACAATTTTTATTGGACTTTAAAAGGATTTAAAACAAATACATCGCATTTTGACACAAATCTGTGTGGAAAGTATCGACTTCAGGCATCAGTCTGCCGCCCGGCAGGATGTGAACCCCCGCTGAGCCCAGCGTACCGTGAACACTCACACTTCCTCATGACTCTTGTGCACCGGCCAAGTTCACCACCCTGACCCCCCTCCAGCAGCCCTTTAGCTCTCCGCCCGTCCATGTTGACTCATCACTGCTGCCTAACGTCAAACCACAGTGATCCAAAGGATTGCGAGGCTGCGGGCAGCTGAGCTGAGGGAAGTAGATGCGGCGTGGCGTGGCGGAGGACTGGAGGAGTAGTCAGGAGGCTCAGCAGCTCCGACATGTGACGAAGACAAAGTGAAGAGGAAGAACATCATGATAACAAGCAGCTGAGGCCTTCAGTTCAGCTGCTCACCCACCTTCATCCTCCTCATCCTCCCTGCTGCTGAGGACATCCAGCTTTCTAAGAAAAAACATCCGTCTTTGTCACCGGATGAAAATCTGACTCTGATTCACTTTATTTGACTTTATTTAATCAGACTCTGCAGTTAATGACACATTAGTTAAACAGAGCTGGAACATCATCTGATATTTATCAAATCTAACACAGATCAATGAGGCAAATGTGCCAACGCTCATTAGGGTCCTACCAACAGGTTTTAATATATTAATTAGGAAAACTTTGAAATCTAATGAAATACTTTTCACTGGGTTTTGAATATAGAAAAACATACCAATACATGAAACAATATACAGTTTAAGAAAGTTTTAATTTTCATTTAAGGTGCAAAGGGTCTTCCCAATAGTGTTCATTGATAGAAAACTTTGAAATCTAATCGGTCCAAATCCTTCAGCCGTTTTTAGATTGATCTCCGTCCTCTCGGGCTTCCATCGGTGTGATGTCAGGAAAACCAGCTTTTCATATGTTAAAAATATGAATGCTACCATTCAAAAGTTGTACTCTCCTGCCTTCAGAGGTTGATTAGGAAGTGTCACATGTGTGAGAGGACTACTTTATGCCCCCCCATGACAAGCGGCATCGGAAAAATACCTTTTTTTTCTTACAGTGAAACTGCTTTATTTAATATTTTTACCGGTTTAAATCCCCTGTTCTGTTTGTGTTAGTGAGCAGTTATCAGCAGATAATTTGGCTTTTATTAAAAACCTCCTGAACAATGAACACTGAAGGAATCCAAAATGAGAGTTTCCACTTTTGAGCTGTTTGCAATCACCACTAGATGTCACAAAATCCTACATACTGCACCTTTAAAAAGGAACAGCTTCCTCTTTCGGTGTTAGTGCACAGTGATACCTAAAATAAGCTGGATTTAACAGGCAGCTTGTGGCTTTAGTAAAGCTCTTCTTCTTTACAAAATCCATCACAATGTCCTGTAACCATAATTTCAACTTTTCACAGTCTGTTTAGGAGCAACTTTTCTTGAACACACCTTCTTCAGATATTCAAAAAATGCATTCAGATCAACAGTGCAGCCTCCTCCGCTCCTTTGTGGTTTACCTCCTCGACTGATGCTCCCACCCCCCTCACAGCTCCCACAGATCATCCTCCCACTGTCTCAGCCCTGTTACACCAGATGTGTTTGAGTCACATCAGAAGCTTTTGACATTACCAAGGCTCCTGTTTCGGTGTCTACAATGTAAGCTAAAAAACAACAACCAAAAGTAGACTCGACACTGACTGAGACAGTTTGTCTCTCTGCAGCAGGTTTCAAGTCTCTGCAGGTAGATTTTCATAGAAAAGAACTGAAACAAGAGATGCAGTAATTAGTCGATGTCAGATGTGACCATTTGATGCTTTTTTATAATTTATAACGGTAAAGTAAGTATCTGATTGTTGGTGAGATGGAAAAATGTTACCTTGGGCTGTTGGAAATCTTAAAAGAAATTTTCACTATTTTCTGACATTTTATAGACAAAAATTATTAATGAGGTCAATCTAAATACCGACGAATGGTTTTTCGAACATATGAAGCCAGCAGGGTCGTTTACTAATCTGTGCTGAAGGTTTGTTACCTGACCGACCTGCTGAACGCTGCTGCTGCTTCGTCCTGCAGGAACAAAGCAACATATTGGCCCTGGTGGGGGGCACAGGAAGGAGAAAACAAACACACCCAAAGTGCTGACACCACAGAGTATATGGCAGATTCACACCTCAGGGCTTTATTCCAACACACCTTCTGTCCATTTGAGAAAAAAAGTTTGTTTATTTGTTTATTTTAGAAATGGCTGCATAAATCACGAAGCTGACCCACATTTTAAAATTATTTAATTGCTTACACACTTTTTATTGTTATACAGTGTCTTTAATGTTGTGCATATCTAATTGTGTATTTTAGTGTAATCTATTTTATTGTCTTTTGTGACTTTTTAAAGTGTCTTTGAGTACCTTAAAAAGCAATCTATGAATAAATGTATTATTATCATTATTATTATTTTCAATGCTAGGATTATGTTTGAATTGTTACGGTATTATTTGAATAATATGTTTATCTTTTGTTTTTTTTATTTTTTATCGTTGCTGACTCATTTTGGCTCAGATTTGATGCTGGAGTTTTTCCTCAACAGCACCTTTATCATTTGTTTGAAAGTTTTATCTGTACTATGGCTGCCACCAACAGTTATTTTTATTATTGGTTAATCTGCTGACTATTCTCTCCTTCAATTTATTAATTATTAGATCTATGAAATATAATGATAGTGGAAAATACCTTTTATTATTTCCAAAGTCCAAAGTGACGTCTTGAAATGTGTTCAGTCTGTTCAGCTGTCCCAAATCTAGAATTACCGAGTTTACAGTTATTATTATATATTATATAGTCCTCACGTGGGAGAAAATGAAACCAGCAAATGTTAGGTGACTATATTCGATTATTAATAGTTCTGTTGATGGACCAGTCGATCAGTCAGCTAATTGTTGCAGCTCTAGTCCAAAACTTAACAGGAAGTCCAGTGTCTGTCTCTCTGTACAGGCATGAAGTGCAGTTTGCACACAATAATTAACTTCAAATCCTTTGCACAGTTTGTAATATTGTTTGTCGCCACAATCAAAATTCAGTTTCATAGAAATTACGCATCACTCCGAGGGCTCAAATCCACAACCATCCATTTAAACACCCCCCTCTCTGACTCTGAACTCTTTTAAAACCCTCCTCATAAATAAAGTGATGAAAAAATTCCTCTGTGTCTGAATTCCTGCCGCTCAGCAGGAGAGGAGACTCACAAAGTCTCTGGATGGCAGAGAAGACCGAAAACAAGAAGACTGACCTAAAATATTGTTCTTATAAGATGAAGTTGGAAGGTTAAATATTCTGGGCTGAGTGGAGAGGTACAGAATATAAATATATATAAATATAAACAAACTCCGAATGAAATACTAAACTGCTGTTACCCAGTGTGAAAATGTTAAATAATAATTTTCTCCTCTGCAGTTTGAACTGCTGATGGTTCCTGATCCTGTTATGAAACCTTTGGCTGCCTTCACAACCCGCCGTCACAGCTGGTTAAAATCCCCCTCTGTGTGTGTGTGTGTGTGTGTGTGTGTGTGTGTGTGTGTCTGTGTGTGTGTGTGTGTGTGTGTCATAGTGTATTCATGCAGGCTGAACTGCAGTTCTGGTCCGTAGGGTGTCCTGTCCTAAAGTGATATGGGGCCAGTTGTACTTGACATCAAAAATTTTGCAATTTTGCAAACACTTTGCAATTTACTCAATTACTTTTTGGAATCAGTGTCATTTCAAAGCGTTGAAGCCTGAATCTGATCTCAGCAAAATATTTGTGAATCTGTGGTGAAATCAAAAGAAAGCTTGAAAATTGTTGCGTTTAAAAACAAACTGATCAAACATTAAATCTACTAACCTTTGTTCATCAGGTGTTTATGTGATACTCGTGGGCCTTTTTTGGAAGCGTTATGACCTAAAATGCCTTATTTCGCAGCATCTTTTCTAAAACATAGTGATGCATGTTGTTATCACTTTGTGAATATAATTCTAATGTTACCTAACTGTGCATGTTTAATAAAACTCACCTTGATTTTTTTAGCACGTGCAATAGATCTGTATGCAACAACCTTTGTCACTGTGATTTGTCTTGTCTGTTGTCTATGCATTTAAGCATGTTTTGCCTAAGAAAAGGGTTTCCCAATCAATTTCTTTGTGCACTACCAAAAAAAATAAATTAGTGCAAAGCAGTTTACCCCTGCTTTTATGTCGCCTTGCACAGTCTTGAGCAGTAATTTTGTATTGCACATATCTGCAGAAAGAAGAAAGTGAGTTTGATGGCTCATGCGATGGCTGGTCAAATTTGTGGAAAAATCGCAATGATTGGACAAAATTTTAACTACAAGCTGAATTCACAGTGATTGGTTTAAGTTGCAGTTATTACTGTGATTGCAAAATCGTGGAGGGGCTGTGTTTCAAATCTGCCGGATGGTTTGTGATGTCTATGGTCTGAGGTGTAGGTTAGCCTTCAATTATTATTTTTTTCTCTTTGTTTATCTTTACTTATCTCTGTCGTTGTGCTACTGCAGCATCTAAATAACAATATATTAAATTGCACTGTAGTTAGCATTAAAAAAACATCTTATAGGGACAGTTCAACTTCACCCCAATATCAGAAACCCACATTTTGATGTATTAGTTTAGATTTTTTTTTTTTTTTAGTGTGATTTATGTTTTTACACTTTGAGCACCACAAAAAGAGGGCCAAATTTTTTCAGTTATATTAGAGAGAAGGCAGACGATTTCTCTCAGCAACTCAAACCAGAAAAATATCTAGTTTAAATACTTTTGAATGTTTTTGAATAATTATAAATGATGAAAACATCAGCGCACACACGGACACAGACGCACACATTGTGACATTTGTTCTTTGACACATGCAACCTCATGTCGTGCTGTCACACACACACACACACACACACACACACACACACACACACACACACTTTCTCTCCCTCAACATCACCCTCACTTTAACACTCTCCATCTCTCTCACACACTCTTGTTTTTGTCACACAGTCCAGATGGTTTCCTGAAGCAGATGGAGGTGATGAACACAGTTTGACACGCTAACACACACACACTCTTTCGTGTCTTCCACACACACACACACATCTTCACTTGTGTATCCGACACGGTCTTTTTCACTCTCTTGCACACACGTCTGCTCGTCCTCAGGTCACTAAACTAAAAAGCTTTCCGATTGGCCGGCTGTCGTCTCAGGTCAGTGGTGGCGGTGCGGCTGTGCTGACAGGTGATTGGCCGGTCGCCTTTCTGATATAAACACGTAACATTGAGCCTTTTAGTGGAGTCAGAGCAGCCGCTGCAGCTCTGAGTCACACAGATTCCCAGAAAGTTCATTCCGATTTTAAGGACTTTAAACTTTGAACAGAGAAAATCCGTTTTTTTGCCCTTGGTCTTCTTCACTCCTCCTGCAGAGGTGAGGACAGTGAAGGAGTTTTCCAGAATAGTTGTCTTGAACTGTTTGACCGCTCCTCTGGCTTTAAATTCTTCTTCAGAGTTTTGGACAGAAAAGATGGACGGAGAGGGTTTTTGAGAATATTTCGGATGATTAAGTCAGGTTTATTTGTACGGGGAAAATCTTTATTTCCTGCTCTTTGTCCGCTGAGATTTTGGGAGTGGGTCATGGCAGATAGAGGTGATTTACTGCTGAGAGAAGATAGTTTTTAATTCTTTTTTTTGGTACATCAGGGATCAGAATCAGTATTTAGTTTTCATCTAAGGTTTGTAAGTTTTATTTTGACACCATCTGACTTTCCATTTAAATGCTGAATGGATTTCCTTCTTATTTAATATCTTTTGCAACTTGAGTGTGTGTTATTTTCTTCGTGTCATTCACTGATATTCTCTCTGCGTCTTTGTCTCTCAGGTTCTCTGGCACCTCGATATCTTCAGACGTAGTTTTCGTCAGCTGACGACCCATAAGTGCATGGAGGACTCGTGCATTTTCTGTGCTCTGAAGGTGAGAATCAGTCTGCTACCTGAAGCTGATCCTCGGCCAGCTTTCTGTTTCTAACAGTCTCCATCTGTCTGTATCTTCAGAGTATCTTTGCCCAGTTTCAGTACAGCAGTGAGAGAGTTTTACCGTCTGACGCTCTTCGCAGCGCGCTCGCCAAAACCTTCCAGGACGAGCAGAGGTTTCAGCTGGGCATCATGGACGACGCTGCAGAGTGCTTCGTAAGTCAACACACACACTTCATGCAGCATTTCCTCACACATAACCGTGAAAACGTTCAATAACATGACGTATTCAGAGGGCGTTTGTGTTGTAACCAAATGAAACAGATTATCATTTCTGTTACGTGTGTTTCTGCAGGAAAACATCCTGATGAGGATTCACTTCCACATCGCAGACGAGACCAAAGAAGACATCTGCACAGCCAGGCACTGCATCCCCCACCAGAAGTTTGCCATGACGCTCTTCGAACAGGTGAGACTTAGAGATTTAGGGTCTCTGTTTAAACAGTCTACAGGCTTTGTTTGAAGTGCAAGGTGCTTAGAGCATTTAGCATGTGTCCAACTTGCAGGCACAAGAAGCAAAGGGGTTGTATTAAGTCCCTTAATTAATCATAGATGTGTTTTAGACGTAACATAATTTCAACCAATCAGAGTGTCATCTCCCATTCCTCCCATTCCCTTAAACAGCCAACAGCACCTAAATCTGGCACACTATGGCTGATTCGGCAAATTGGAGAATCGAGCAGTTTTCAGCTGAGAGTAAGAGTAGAAATGTCACTGCAGCAAATATCGACGGACATTTAGGCAGCAAAACTAAATACTGTAGTTATGAACTAGACAGAAGAAACAGAATTAAACTTTTAGCTAATGAAATAATCAAAGTTAGGCTGCTCCTTGTGTGTAAATGCATACAGCCTCAGTTGTATAGAGATACATGCCTATCTTTGAACAACAGCGCTCTCATTTTGTGTTCATCATTATATTGGATTTACGAATACACCCTGACGCAGACCCATCTGCTTATATTGTCTTTCCAACCTACTTAACTTTGTGAAATCCCAGCAACCTAAACCTAAACCTAGTTTGTGGAGCTTAGTGATGATTGTTGCTCAGAGTTTTCAGGAGAGTGAATGAACCCACCAATAACACAAATATTATCTTAAACGCAAATTTATATTATCTGTTGAGGAGTTTTGTCAAAAAAAATTGCTGGAATAACAATAAGTCAAACTCCTTTTTCAAAATTTCTGCATTTAAGCATCAGATTCGAGGTTGACCTCATGCATTTGTGTGTGTTTTCCTGTCTTTGTGTGTGTCAGTGTGTGTGCAGCAGCTGTGGAGCGTCCTCAGACCCGCTGCCCTTCATTCAGATGGTCCACTACATCTCCACCACCTCCCTGTGGTAAGTATGTGTGTGTGTGTGTGTGTGTGTGTGTGTGTGTGTGTGTGTGTGTGTGTGTGTGTGTGTGTGTGTGCGTCTGTGTGTGTGAGAGAGAGAGAGAGAGACTATGAATAGCTCTCATCTCAGAAGAGGTAAGTTGAAATACACACACTCGCATACATTCCTGTCGCTAGGTTACACTTCAGGTTCACCTAGGCAACAGACTTATTGCTGTGTGTGTGTGTGTGTGTGTGTGTGTGTGCGCGCGTGTGTGCGTGTGTGTGGGCGCGCACACAGACACGCACGGGTGATTCATGTTTCATTTAATTGTATACTTTTCTATTTTTTACTTCGGCTCTTATTTTTGTTCTATATACTTCTTAGTATTTATTTTGTAACAGTAATAATTATCTAATGATGCGGTGCACAACTTTTTTCTGCCATCCTTGTTTGATCTGGTTTGTGAAATGGTCCAGAAGTCTTCTGAATTTTACACCAGAGGAAATATATATTTTTTAAACTATATCTTCAAAATGTGATTATACTTCTATTTAATATAAATAAAAGCACTGCCTTTATTCTCCGATTCAAATGTAATAAATGCAACATTGAACTATGTCAGTTATATGAGAGTCATAAATGAAGGTCACACTCCTCCTCCTCCTCTTCCTCATCAGTAACCAGGCAGTGAAGATGTTGGAGTCGAGAGAGAAAGCGACTCCTGGCATGTTTGGGGAGCTGCTGCGAAACGCCAGCATGGGAGACCTACGCAGCTGTCCCGTAAGACGCATTTAATTAAATATATAAACCAAACTTTCATTTTCTGTTTCTTACGAGTGTAAGTGTTTGACCTCTTCCTCCTCCTCTTCCTCAGAGTCAGTGTGGGCAGCAGCTCAGGATGGCTCGTGTCCTCCTCAACAGTCCGGAGATCATCACCATCGGTCTGGTTTGGGACTCGGATCACTCGGACCTGGCTGAGGACGTCATTCACACTCTGGGAACCTGCCTGCGTCTGGGAGATGTACGAAGTTTTTTAGCCAACAGCCGATAAACATCTTGGTTCTCTTGAGCTGCTTCATCGAAATCTCCTTCCTCTCGTTCTCTCTGCAGTTGTTTTACAGGGTGACGGAGGAGAAGGCTCGTAAGTCTGAGCTCTACCTGGTCGGCATGGTGTGTTACTACGGGAAACATTACTCCACCTTCTTCTTCCAGACGAAGATCCGACGATGGATGTACTTCGATGATGCACATGTCAAAGAGGTATATTCAGGTGTCTCACAGAGGTGTCGGTACCAAACATCAAATGAAGCAAGAGGAGGTTCAGACAGATGTTAAACACCAGCAATTAGACCGATCCACATTTCATACAGCAGGACAATGTAAAGTGCTTTACAGAGTAATAAAACATAAAAACATAATAAAGGATAAAAATAAAGGATTAAAGGTCAAATTACTAAATTATTTTAAAAATCCAAATAAAAATCACCATTTAACAACAACACAAGAGATGAAAGACTGTTTAAAATCCAGTTTTAAAATAGTTTGTGTATATTTTGCTGCTTTTATGCTTTTACTCAAGAGTTCGAATGCAGGACTTGTAACAGAAGTAAAAGTACCTGTACCGCACAATGTAGAAATACTTGAGAACTTGACGAGGGTCCTCACAGGTATAGAAGTGTGTGTGTGTGTGTGTGTGCGCGTGCAGTTTAAAGAGAGGAAATGACTTCATGTTGTAGTCAGTGATCTCTCACTTTCTGTGCATCCTCACACCTCTCCTCCTCCTCCTCCTGCTCCCTTCTTCACCTCCTCCCTTCTTTCTCTTTTCTTTTATCTGACTTTAGTCTCTTGTCTGTTTTTGCTGTCCTCTAATAACATTGGTGGAATGAGATATTACATTCCCTCACTCTCTCTGTCGGTCTCTCTCTCTCTCTGCTGGTTGTGAAAACAAGGATATCCCTCTATTGTTGATCAGTCCAGCTGGACAGAACCGAGGGTGTGGTCAGAGCACACACACACACACGCACACACACACACACCACAGTCGACACTTTTGCTCACACATCTCTTTCTTTCTCTTGCACAAACACACACATTTTTCACACACACTGAGCGGTACATGGTTGACGGACAAGTTGGCGCTTTTGGATTTGGGGACGTCCTGTTAGATCTGAGCAGATCTGGAGGTAAACATGGATACATATATGTATTTATGTATTTATTTTATTTTTTTTTTTCGGAGAAAAGGTTAAAATAACAAGCAGGAGGATTTCTGTTGCACAAGAGCAGGAAGACGACACTTAATTTCCAACAGCCTGACGAAACAGCCTCGAACATTTCGGCTGCCGTCACTGTTTTATCTGCTGAGCGCTGTTTTCGAGGTCAACAGGACGGATTCGCTGCGGCTGGTAAATTCACCAGCTACTTTTTACTGTTTCAGCTGATAGTTGTATGTGGAAAGCTTTATTCAAAAATTTGAAAAACACGTGACATCAGCAGGGCTGATTATTGTTGAAAATGTTTTGACTACCCAAGTTTCCTTATCTGTAGGCACGTAATTCAGTTCAGCCGTCAGCATTTGTAACAAACTGTTAAAAATACCTAAAAGTTCAAGATTAAGTTCAGAAAACATCTTTTAGTTTCTGTGAAGGCTAATGAAATTATAGTTGAGAAAGATATAAAATGTTGATTAAATTCCAGAGGTTTGGTAGTACAAAGACGTAATGGATCATTACAGCGGGAAAAAAATGTTTTTACTCCAGCAGTAGTACAAGTTTTAAATTGTCATACTTGCACTTTGTCAGTCATCTTTTTTCTACTTTGTACTACAACTACTGCACATCAGTTTCCCCTGAGGATAGGTAAAGTTAACAGCTCTGGGTTGACTGATCAGCAAAAGGCAAAATTAAAAGTAAAATATCAGGGCCGCACCTTAAATAATCAATTATATGATATAAATAAAAATCAAAAATTAAAAATTTTCCATGACGAAAACAGCCAAGTATTGTAGAGTTCTGCTGGACTCAGAATAAGTTGAATCGGATTTGGCGGTTTGATGTGAATATTCTACTTTTTGTTCCTTTTTTCCCGTTTTGAGTTTGAGAGTCTGAACAGGGTTTGGCAGGACGTTCAGGGTGACAGTGACGTTCACGGCGTAGGCTTTAGTAAACATCTATGTTAATGCGCACCAAGTACCATAACAAGAGATCATAAATTATGCTGCTCTTTTTTCTGACCCTTGATGTCAAACAGAAGCCAGAGACTGTATTGTTTTAAGTTGATGACTAAAGATAACGTTATCTTGGTCGGGCAAAGCCTCCCCCGCTCAGACTCACCCAGCGTCTGCAGCGTCTTGCGCTGTAGAGCAGCGTGAAAGCAAGGAGAGCTCACTCTGGAGCTAAATCTGGAGACCAAAACAACCTCAGAAGCACACCACACAGGCTTACCAAAAACAACCAAATAAACAAATAACGAAAATAAAAAAACAACAGCTTGAATTGCAGGATGATAGTTTTTTTTAAGATTGTTTCTTGTTCAATGAGAAGGCAATGGCATGAAAGGGGGAGAGAGAGAGGGGATGACATGCAGCAAAGGGCCGAGACCGAAATCGAACATGCGGCAGCTGCAATAAGGACATAGCCTTTGTACATGGGTGCTCCGGCTTAACCTTCACTACACCAGAAGTTTGGGGTTTTGCAGATGTCATTCTGTGATTTTGTTGTTTTCATCAGCTTTAGCTTCATCATCTGCCGTGTGTTTTTGTCTTTTTCCTGCAGATCGGTCCTAAGTGGAAGGACGTTGTTTCTCGCTGCATCAAGGGCCACTACCAACCTCTGCTGCTGCTGTACGCAGACCCGCGGGGGACGCCGGTGTCCGTCCAGGACTTGCCCTCGCGCTTCGACCTCCGCAGCCTCAACAAGGCCTGTTACGACAGCGAAGACTCGGGTAACTACAACACAACTAGGAGTCGTAGTAGTAGCACAACAGCAAACATTCAGGTAACTAAACCAGACTCGGTAGTACTTGTTGTAGTCGTAGTAGTACTATGACAGACAAGTCTGAGGTAACTAAAGTCAGTTAGAGAAGTAGTTGTAGTCGTAGTAGTCGTAGCATTAGGTGTGTCTGATGTCATGAATATTTGTGTGTGTGTGTGTGTGTGTGTGTGTATATGGGCACACCACCACTGACGCCCTCGACTTGTGTACTAACCCCACCCCCCTCCACCCGCCCGGCCAGGCCGCGAGCAGTCAATCTCCAGCGACACTCGCACCGATTCGTCGACGGAGAGCTACTCGTACCGACAGCCCTCCCACTCACACCATGAGTCCCTGGCCAGTCACTACTCCTCTGACTCCCAGGGAACCGTCATCTGCATCGAGCGCCCAGACGGACCCCTGCACACCTCGCTCTGCAGCCTGGATACCATAGGTGGGTCGCTGAGACGTGGAGGAAGTATTCTTTCCTCGTTAAAAGTAGCGTTGGCAGTGTGGGAGTGGTTGTTGTGCTGCATTTTGTTGTTGGATCACAGCAGATTTTTTTCTTACAAAGCACCATTCATTTTAATTCACTCATGCACATCTGGATTTGATCATCTTATTATGAGCAAAAAAAGAAGCGGTTTGTTTCGCTGTGCAGCCGAGCACACTTTAATATTTACTCCTGTCATTGTGCTGCATGATGTGGTGACCATGCTGTAAACATCCGTTGCCATGCTTCTTGTTGCTAAGGCCACGTGACGGACGGTGAGCAGCACCAGTCTCTGAGGAAGGGAGGCGGGGCCGGGGATAGGAGGCGGAGCTCTAGCCGCCATCGGCGATCTAAACCCGACACCGAAGCCTCATCTGCCGGGTACCACAGCGAGGGTAGGCGGGGTGTTTGTGCATATTGCTGGGCTTTAGAGTTTAGGGGCTCTGGTGCCAAACAGAGTAGAGAATTATTGAGCAAACAGACTATTAAAAATGTGAGATGTTGAATAAAAGTACCAATAATGGATTACTGATGATAATCTCATAAGAGTTTTAAAAAGCCTGATAGCGATACATCTGCTATTACTCATTTTTAAACAAAACGCTTTGACAAGGATCTGTTAAAAGGGTACGTCACCCACAAAATGACCATTTATATATCTGTTACTTATTGCATGTTACATTGAACTTGTGAAGAAAACATTGCTTTTCTTGCATTTACAGCGGCATCACATTTTACAGCTGAAAAACGAACCGTAACAGCATATATAAAAATAGTAAACTTAACTAGAAATTATTACTTTTTTTACTGTTCTTCATCACTTTATGAAGGACCCAGAAAAAGGTCCATTGCATACCGCATAAAATATAGACATACAAACAATATACAAAATATAACAGAACATTTGGGCGTTGCATGCTTGTCACTGGGAAAAGAAAGATATGAGGTAAAAACAGTTGGACTTTTGTTGCTGATAATCATGTTTTTAGTTTTCACTCATATTAAATCATTTGTTCTATTCATTCATTTTCAGTCACTGTAATCTTACTTTGACTTTGTCTCGTTTTTTGGTATTTTACTTTTGTCTCACTTTGTCCTTTGCCTTTTTCTCTCCACTCTCCCAATTTCCTGCTCCTCTTCTCTTCTTCCTTGTTCTCCCTTTTGCTTTCTTCTCTTTCCTCCTCCTTCCTCCCCCTCTTTCCTCTCTCTCCTCCTTTCTGCTACTCTCTTCTGTTCCTCTTTACTCTTCCCCAGGTGAGACATTAAAGGAGCAGCAGGTTCCTCGTCACCTTCCCAAACCTTCCTCCTCCTTCTCATCCTCAACCAGTCGCCTCCGAGACTTCAAGGAGACCATGAGCAACATCATCCACAGCCGACCCCTCTCCTCCTCTTCCTCCTCCTCTTTACCAGCTGCCGTCCTCTCCTCTGAAATCACCTCCAACAACCACCTCTACTCTGCCAACACTTCTGATCCCTCCTCCAATAAGCCCCAGGACTGGGAGGCCGACAGCACCAGCAGCGAGTCCAAGTCCAGCTGCTCGGGGGGAGCAGGGTCGGGGAGGTACCGGCCAGCGTGGAGGCCCCGCAGGGAGGCGCTCAACATTGATAGCATCTTCAATCGTGAGAGGCGAAGGCAGGCAGGGTACAGCCCGCTTGGAGCCTCCCTGCCAGACGACTGTGGAGGTCCAACCTCAGAGGGAGCAGACACCCCCTCACCAGCCCAGGGGGAGGTGAGGTCTGTCGGGCCAGGCTCCTCCTGGACTCTCCCCACAGCCTCCAGCAGCCACAGAGGAGGCGGAGATGGACCTGGAAGTGGAGGACGAGCAGATCTGCCTCCTCCACCTCCTCCTCCTCCCAGGCTGATCCAGAGAATGGAGAGCGGATACGAGAGCAGCGAGAGGAACAGCAGCAGCCCGGTCAGCCTGGACCTGAACCCGGGAGACAGGTGAGCTCAGACGCGGCACCAAAGAGCAGCTGTTTGTCCACTAATGTATCGACTTGTTCCAAAACCGAGACCAGTATCAGAAATCCTTCTGATGCTGCCGGAAATGCTGGATCAGTATTGGAAAATACACACACCAATCCCATACCATGTCATTTATTGATAAGCTTTAAAGTAGTTTTGCACCTGTATAAAATGGCAGTTTCCTTGGAAATCAATTATTTCCCCAACACAGCAAGTTGTGCTGCTGCTGGTAACTACTGATTTAGAGAATTTAGAAGAATCGATTTCTGGTGAAAACGTTCAGCAAAATATCAAAATAATAAAAGAAAAGTTCTGTGGCAGTCATTCTCTGAATGTAGTTGTTCATGTTTTGGAAACCTGAGCAATGCCGTACAACCACGATAGCAATCATTTTACATCCATAAATGTTTAGAAGATTAAACAGCAACGGCTCTTCCATGAAACGTTAAACTTTTGTTGCGGTTTGGCCTTTCGTTCACATGACAATAGTTTTGAAACTGGTTTTCAGGGTGTCATTTATTAAAAATACTACCCCTTCTGTTGCTGTCTAAACCGGATCCTGTGAGAACGTTGACGAAATGCTTTACAGCAAGAAGAAAGAAATCTGTCCAGTGAACGCCATTTTCAATGTACAGGTGAAGCTATTTCAGTGGTTTTTAGGGACTGTTAATGTTAAAAAATTTAGGGGGATTTAATGCCATCTAGCAGTGAGGGTTGCAGATTGAAACCATTCAAAACTTCTGATGAGAATTTATTCAGTGTTCATCATTCAGAAGATCTCTGCAGAGGCTCTTTCGCTCTGAGACAAACATACCAGGCGATTAAAACTTATAAAAACACTGAATGAAGTAGTTTCACATAAAAAAAAAAATCAGTGTTTTTATGATGCTGACTGTCACGGCGGGGCTGCTAATTATGATGGCAAAAATACGAATGGCCCCATCCAGAGCCAGTGTTTGGTTTGTTTGTGTTCAACGATACTATATGGTTACCATAGAAACATGGCAAACTCCATAGAAGAGGACCAGAGCCCTTTAAAAGAGAGTTTATTCTAGTGCACTAACGAGGACCCGCTCCCTGTGTAGATTTAAAGGGCTCATTCTAAGGTGACGAAAACAAAAAGATTTCTATTTTCAGGTGATTATGTTGTAAAGAAAACAGAATTATTGTATTATATTCCTTTTCTGCCAATATATCCCCTTAAATCCTGCGCACTGAACCTTATATGTTGATTTTAGAGCCTTTACACACCTGCAAATCCCAACCAGAACTCTGCATGACATGCCTACAAACTGTCATCACCTCCTATGTGTTATCGTAGTTTCAATGAATGGAGACAAGATAATGAACAGGTTCATGTTGTTGCTAATTTAATAATATTAATATTTTAGCATAATTTCCACACAGGACAAACTTCAAGCGTAATACGTGAGGCTATCTTAAATTCACGTCCTGTTTAATTGTATCAGTTGTATATATGACTCCCTCTGTCTGTCTTTCTCCTCTTCAGGGAATGTGTCATGAAGAAGCCTTCCTCCTCCTCCTCCTCTTCCTCAGGACCGTCATGGAAGAACATCAGATCGAAGAGCAGCGGCGCTTTGCTGCAGGAGCTCAGCTCTTCCAGCAGGGGCAGCCTCGGTGCGACACATCTTCACCTCCCTCCATGTCTCTTAACTGAAACTTGTATCATCCTGCTGACTATAAAATTACGCAAGCTTTCACTTTGGTGTGCACCTGGCCAAAGTGCACAGCAATAACTGTGTGTGTTTGTGTGTGTTGTGCAGCGCCCCCTGCAGGTCGCAGCGAGCTGGACGAGCTGCAAGAAGAGGTGCAGAGGAGAGCGAGGGAAGAGGAGCAGCAGCGCCGGAAGGAGAAGGAGAGGGAGGCGGCACTCGGCTTCAACCCCCGACCTAGCAAGTACCTGGACCTGGACCAGCTGCAGATCCAGGGTACACACACACACACACACACACACACACACAGACAATGCATCATTAGACATGCGTTTGCTTTGGGTTCAAAGAAAGCAGATTAATAGCAAAGAAAAGACATCAGGACTTTGAAACATCCATCAATGATCCAACTGTCACTCGTCTGTTGTAAGGTGTGTTCTGTGTGTGTGTGTGTGTGTGTGTGTGCGCCTGCCTGTGTGTGTGCCTGTGTGTGTGCCTGTGTGTGTGTCTGTGTGTGTTCTGTTTGTGTGTGTGTGTGTGGGGTCAGCAGATGTGTGTCATGTCGGACAACAGGAATGTTCCTCATTGAGCAGCTGAAAGGGCCTGACTCAGCTGACACACAAAAGACAGAATGACCCACGCAGTAATAAAGCCTGTGTGTGTTTCCAGCTGCTGGCTGCACTTCATTTTAAATCTGTGTTATATTGTTTGGTGTTTTGGAGGATTTTCAGTTGTTTTTTAATTGTTCCTTCAAGGATTTTGAGCTGTCAGTGAGTAGCACATCACTTACTGTTTTGCTTACACGTTTGTCCATCGACATCAAACAGAAATACAAACTTTCTGCTCTCAGTAGGTAATTAACTATTTTTGATGGGAACAGATTAGAATAATTATTGTTTCATACATGAAATATAAAGGTGAATTTAGAGCACATTTGTCTCTCTGTAACACTGAACTTACCTCCTCCATACCTCCAGAAGAAACTTTGACTCTTGATCTGACACCTACCATTAAGCTGCTGAATCATTAACTGTGTGTGTGTGTGTGTGTGTGTGTGTGTGTGTGTGTGTGTGTGTGTGTGTGTGTGTGTGTGTGTGTGTGTGTGTGTGTGTGTGTGTTTATCCTGCAGGTAAAGGTGACAGCTTCGAGAGGTGTGTGTCGGAGGCAGAGTTGCTGCTTGACCAGTCAGTTCGTCTGGAGCAGGCAGGCGAGGTCGCCGCTGCTCTGTCGGCGGTCAACGAAGCCGTCTGTAAGCTCCTCCTCCCTCCCCACCCCCTGACCCTGCCTCCACCCTCTTTGCCTCCTTCACACACATGACACCTGCCACACACACACACACACACATAATATCTCATACCAAATATTCACACTGTGAATGAGGTCACCGCACCCCCCGCCCACCAGCCCTCTGCTTTGTTGCTAATGGCAACCAGAGGCAGCACAGTGGCCTGCTGATAACAGCTCGACATCAGCCAGTGAGATTCCAGCGTGTCTGTGTGTCTCAGAGAACATATACAATATTTAGACTTTCATTTTGTTTGATCTGTCAATCACACACACACACACTCACACACACACACACACACAAACACACACACACACACACACACTCACACACACTCACAAGCACACACAGCCTCGTCCAGCACCCTGTCGTCACTGCAGGAAACTCAGAGCTAATTAGACCGCACAGTTTTGCATTTCTTCATCTGTTTTTGTCAGAGTTGTTAACAGACAGATTTAAGACATGCATCAAATATTTAAAATGGAAGGGAACAAATAGCGAAGCGGTGAGTCAAGCCTCCTCTCTTCTAACAGAAGCCCGTCAGAGCCGCCTCACTCTCCAGAAGCTTGACTGCCTGGTTTGAGTTAGTTTGGTCCGACATGTTTGGTTATTATTCTGTTAATTTAATGTTCTGTCAATATAATTTCACCATTTCATCACTGAGAACCAAATCAGAATTATTGATCTTTCTCATGCCTGCCATTCCCATAATACACACACACACACACACACACACTCACACACACACACACACACACACACACACAGTCACAGCACCATCATGTCAGCAGTCTGATATTTGATTTTGTGTCAGGTGTGTTTTTTTCATGAAATCATCATAAGTTATTTTCTGCATGCTTCTTTTCTTTATTCATTCTTTCCTCTCTTTGTGTTTTTTTCTTTCTGTTGTATATTTTGTGTTGACATGTGACCTGGCTGCAGCCAAACTGCAGCTGGTGGCGTCTGAGAGCGGAGCTAGTAGTCACAGCCGGCTGCAGCGCTGCATGAGGAGAGCCCGCAGTCTGCAGCAACGCATGCAACTGCAGCAGCAGCAGGACTCAGAGGCAGGCAGACAGCAACCGCAGCAACAACAGGAGGAGGGGCAGCAGCTGCAGGAACAGCCCAGGTACCACCTGTAGTCTGCTCAGCCAATCGGAAGTAGTACTAGCTCTCAACAATAATGTGTGTGAAATATTTTAGCTGTAAAAGCTGCATTCTGTCTCTGTTTTACAAGTCTTTAAAAACTGGTGACGCTGCTAAATGAGGCTCATTTAATGTAGTTTAACATTTTAGTGATGCACTTGATGTCAAAGACTGAGATTAGAGGATGCATATCAACCTTATCTCTGTTTGTAACCATCCGCCCTGCGACAATATAGTATGTGTTGCCAGATACAGTCCGTCAGTCCAGGTTTTGGTTTGGGTCCCAACACGGTCTTGCTGTCGACGTCTGCAGTAGCCTAGTATGTTTAGCTGCACCATTTACAGCTAAAGAAGAAGAGGGTACCCCTGACAGTCAGTGACATCAGAGGTGCAGAAGCTGCACACATTCACTGCAACAACTGATGTTTGACAAGAAATAGTTTCAATCACTGCAGTCAGATGACACCTGAGAGATTACCACATTTGGATCTTAGGACTTAACAGAACAGACAGACAGCAACATGCAGTTATACACTTACAAATGATTATAACGGAGTCACAGGAATAACACACCAAGGAACTTCTGATTACTTTGATTTTAAATGGTATGGAGTTTATTTTAAAGTGTTTATTGATGTAAATTGACTAAACTATCTGTTAACGAACCTGGCGCTTGATGGTCTTAACTCAAGACTTTAATGTTAATTCTGCACATTTTATGCAGGAGATATACTTGCTGTTAACTACCCGTACTCGTACACATCCTCTGAGTCGGTACAGGTACAAAAATGCTCATGACACACACACAAAGGCAAGGTTAAACAGCGTATGTATCTCCAACCTTACACTCCCTGTTAAAGGTGGGAATGTTGCGCTGTTTTTCTGCCTCACTTTTCTACATAAAAGGTAAAAACTCTGAATCAGGGGGCATGTTGTTTGGCCTTTACATTGGCAGTGGAGGTAATAACAGCGTGACTTCAAAGTCTGTTGTAAAAGGGACAAGTGTGACACTTTGACAGTGTGTAATGTGTTTGACCCACCACGGAAAGATTTAGCAGCAACAACTCAAAGAAAAATAGCAAATGAAAATATGTGTTAGTTTTGAAGACAGTGAAATCGAACAGCAAAAGGTTTTCATTGCAGCAGTATTTTGAAAGTCTGTGTAAAAAGGGCTAATAAAGAAGAATAAACTTGAAGTAATTGTGCAGCATCGAAGATGTCTTTGCTGAGATGTGTATTTTGAAAATGTGTCTCTAAAAAAGAGCAGATGCTATCGTTATCACTGTCTCAACGGGCATCGGGAAGAAGCACGAGCGGTCCAAGCCGACCAGTCACAGATCTTGTTGTCTCCACATCGCATCTCCTCGCCTCATAGTCTGCTGTGGTTTATACATGCAGAAACAACAAAGCTATGCCTCAGAGACTCTCAACTCCTTTCAGAAATAATTCAATCATCCGTTTGTTGTTCTTTCTGCAGCCTGTAGGGGGCTCTAGCAGGACTTTAGAGATGTTATTGAGAGAAGTGTTGTCGTGACAACCGGCTCACTCAGGGTGTGAGCTATAGTGAGAGATCGTCGACACTCCCCAGGAAACAACCTCTGAAACACACACATACACACACACATACCAACCAGAGCTCTCAAATGACACCATCTGTTCCAGACATACTGCAGGCCAACACACACACACACACACACACACACACACACACACACACTTCCTCACCACCTCCTCTCTCTCTCTCTCTGCAGTGAAAAGCCTCTCCCGCTCCAAATACTTCTGACGGAGACACAAGGCGACCAACCAGCTGCCAGTGTGGACCAGCAGGCTCCGCCTCTCTCTCTCTGCCACATTAAGCCCCTCCCACCCAAAACAAACTCATTGTCTGACGGCACCTCCAACACCGGGGCCCCTACAGGTTCACCCAGGGAGGACAGTGGGACAGGAGGCCCATGCTCTCCTTTCGGGAAACCCCTCACCAACACCGGGTCCCTCCCTGCTCTGTGCATGGACAGCTGGGAGCAAAGTCCCTTGGGAGACTTAGCTCCGCCCCCTCCACCTGAGGAGGTGGAGAGTCCTGCCCAGTGGACCAGAACACCCCCTGTCTCTATTCCAACAAGGGCCCAGTCTCCGCCACCTGTTGGCACCAGCGACAGGTGTCATCTGATGATGGAGGAGGCGCCATATTTCCCCCGACCATCACAGATCACGCCCCCTGCATCTAGCCCCACCCCCAGGCTCGCTCCGCCCTCGTCCTCTTATCCAACCAGGAGCTGGTCCTGCTTACACCCCGACCCACCTGATGTTGTAGATTCTCTCGTTGACCCGCCAAACAGGTCGCCCATTTACTCACCCCCAGATTCCCCCGCCAACGTCCCCCCGCCGCCTCCTGTGAGTCGGCCCGGTCGGACCTCGTCCCCGCCCCCCAGCCAGGACTACAGAGCGACCCTGCCTGTGGAACGCTGGGCGGAGAACGTCAACAGATACTACGGCTCTTTAAATGCTACAGGAGGAGGCGGGGGAGCAGCGGCGTTGCCCGGTGAGGAGCTGTCGGAGCTGGACTCTCTGTACCAGGCCAGTCTGCTGGCTCCCAGCATGCACCGGGGCAGCCGAGGAGTCAGTCCGCAGCCAACCAACAACAAACCAGGTAGGAAATAAAGCCGTGTTTCCATCAAAACTCTTCAGTATACTATCTGTGGAGCCAAAAGTAACTCCTACAAACCTGCATCTGTGTATTGTTTCCACCTCTTATACGGTAAACGGACCGCACTCAAGTCTTCTGACCACTCAAAGCACTTTCACACTACACGTCACATTCACCCATTCACACACACGTTCACGCACTGGTGACCAAGGCTCCCATACATGGTGCCACCTGCTACTCAGTAACACGCACTCACACTCCGATGGCGCAGCATCGTGAGCAATTTGGGGTTCAGTATCTTGCCAAAGGGGTTTTTGACCTGTTGAGTGTTGACTGGAGGAGCCGGGGATCGAAGCGCTGTCCTTTGGATTAGAGGACGACCCGCTCTACCTCTGAGTCACAGCAGCCCGATGTGGGCGGGGTTTATTCCCTTGGTGCTCCGTCCGGCAGCACTCGCTGTATTTCCTTGTTCACTGGAGATTCAGAGTGAAGTCTGCACCCCGTTTAGTGCCCACAGAATAGGGATGCATGGCGACATTTTCAAAACGTATAAAGGAGCAGGCTGGAGTGAGCGTCTCTCTCAGGGATATTTATAAATAGCGGGTTTATGCTTTGACTCCTTCTCAGGCAACAGCAGGCATTTGGTGCTGCTGGAGCGCACAGGAACAACGCTCTGAAACGTTTTGTTCTTAGAGAGAGGATTACAATATTAGCAGTTTACATAATCTGGTCACAATTAATATACTTTTTTAAACGCATGAAGATCCACTCATAACTAAAAATGCATCCAAGAGAGACGATAAAAACGGATGAAATGGTCAAAGATGTCATACTGAAATTTAAGGTGTGTTGATGGATTCAAGTCATCGACTCATGCATTAGAAATTATGAGTAAATGTTCCACCTCAAAAGTTGATGGCAGTCGGCCCAGTAAATTAAAACAGAAATATTAGTCTGCAGCTGCGATTAGAGGCTGCAAAACTTTATTTTATTTTATGTTGTAGTTTACTAATGTAGGTAAAACCTGCATGGTGTGAACAGTTCAGCGCTGAGCGCAGAGTGTTGATTCTCTACTGACAAACAAACTGTGTTTTAGCTCCACCTTTTAGAGTCTTATCTGTGTGCTCGGTACCCCAAGCAGAGGGGTGACAAAAAATAGGGACAGCTCTGAATGAACCGAAGGTAATATCCACAACTTTTCACAATGGAAACGAAAAAAGATACGTACCGGACTTAAAGTCCGTGTAAAGTGAATTCAGAGATATGAAAATTGTTGAAAACATGTTACAAAGACCTTTTACTATATAGTACTGAATTGTGGAGTTAGATGGTTGACTGTTTTTTCACCATTTTCCTGTTTAAAGATTTTTTGGGCGGGCCTAAAACCATAGCTCGATGACGCACTGGAGCTATACTCGGCATAACTCCGCCCCCGACAATGCAGCAGTATAAAAACGAGAAGCATCATTAGCATAGTCCCAGGATTGGGCGTGGCCTCCGCTCCTCCAGCGGACACGCCCCCAGCGGACACGCCCCCAGCATTTCGGATCAGACAATATTGTGCATGTTTTCATGATTTGGAGACCTTTCACATGCTAGGTGATTTTTTTGGTCATTCAAATTTGGTCAGGTGTTAAATAACATATCTTTCTGCGATGTGACAAACTCACAACACATTTTAATTATCACTTTACACGGACTTTAAATGAACCGACCTGCTTGGTGCAGGAAAAAACAGTTAAATAAATAATGTTATTAAGTTATATTTACTGCAGTTGTTTTCCTATTTGTGGAGCTCCTGATTAACACTAAGGTAACATTAATTAAACTCACCTTTGTAATAAAAGCAGGTGGATGGTTTGTCAAGATTACTGTCCCTGTGAGATCTGCAGACTACAGAAAAGTGACACCAGTGGCACAGTGGTGGTGCCGCACTGCTGCAACACAACCAGTACTGTTACTACTGCATCTGCTGTTCATATTAACGTGTGTGTGTGTGTGTGTGTGTGTGTGTGTGTGTGTGTGTGTGTGTGTGTGTGTGTGTGTGTGTGTGTGTGGTGTATGTTTGTGTGTGTTTAGGTGTGAGGAGAATGCTGCCAGGATCTGGACGCTCCAAAACACCGACTGCTGAGATCGAGAGATATGCCTACAGATCACCGGTCACACCTCATAAGGTACAACTGACTAAGTGTGTGTGTGTGTGTGTGTGTGTTGCAGTCTTTGTTTTACACATGTTTTTGTGTGAAGTAATTTCACGGCTGTCAAACAGCTCCATGAGCCCAATTTCTTTTGTTAATGTTTTCTCTCTGTGGCCTCATTAGCCATTTGTGACTTTAGTCTAATTACTTTTTAGGTTTTGCAGTTTTTAAACGGTTGTTTAGAAGTTTAAATAATGTCAGCATGTACTGTAAAACAAATAATTAGAGCAGTTGTATTTTCACTTGAATCAGCCCAGATTATTGATTTTTTTAAGCAGATTGGATGTAAACTGGATGTGACCGATTCATTGTGTACGATACTGCTGACACTCATGCATGAAGCTCACAATGAATGCGCTGTAGTATGAAATGCAGCGGTAGGTCCTCACTGTGAAACAGGAAATGCATGTCCTTGTCCCAGTCTGTGATGTTTAAGGACACAGTTCTGTAGAGGAAATGTCCACAGAATGATTATGATTTTGAAAAACCTGCAAAATTAAGTGTTACACGTTAACATTTAACATAATCTACATGTTTACACTTTTTGTTAGAAAGTTGTTTGTATATATTACACAGATAACATTAGATTTAATTACAATTTTTAAAAGGGTGAACTCTATTTTCCTGATTAAAGACTGTTTTCAGATGTTGGGGATTATTTTATCATTAGCGATTAATCTCCACATCACATGCTCAAATGGTCACTTAGTTCGAAAAATGTCAGGAATGTGTGTTTTTATGAATGAATAAATTGAGCTTTTGCTACCAGGAGGGGAATGTGGATATTGAAAAAAAATAAAGTTTGTAAAACTGTTGACCTCTGACCTTCGTACAGCCGCCTTCAGGTGAAGACGAGAGCTACAGCGCAGATAACCTGCGACGCATCGCCCGCAGCCTGAGTGGAACAGTCATCGGGTCCCGACCCCAAAACCTCGGACCTTCCCACAGCTGCGTAAGTACACACACACACACACACACACACACACACACACACACACACACACACACACACACACACACACACACTCCTCTTGATCCCGCAGCAGGGAAGCACATCAGCTGTGTGTGTCTCAGTCTCTTTATTTCATTTGATGACGTGCTGCCACCTTGTGTTCATACGATGTAACTGCAGAGTCTTTCAGTTTCTGCTCTTCACTCAAAGATCTTCACTGGTTCTGGTTCTGTTTAGAACAATAATAACAAAAACACACCTCTGATTCATAAAACACGGCAGCTTTGAGGCAGAATGAGGAGGATTTGTCAGCTGCAGTTTGTTAACACAACATTCAAAGTTGTCCTCTCAGAGCCGGCTCAGCGGCTCTTCTTTGATGCCGCTTCTGATCTGGCACCTGGTCGCTGTGTTTTTGTGCAGTCCGGCCCTCGCACTCTGCTGCTGAAAGGCTGATGTCCAGAAATGTCAGAATAAACACAGCACAATAAGAAAATACAGGCAGGGTCTCTGTAGATAAAGATACCTTCACACACTTCTAGTCAGTCAAAAGTGACAATTTAGAGGGATTATTTTTATTTTTATTTTTTTTCTCTATTTTTTTTCTCTTTAAAATGTATCCATGTATATTTTTATTTTTTAAATCTTTTTGTGGGTTATTTTCTTCTTTTTTCTTAATTTTGGGGTAATTTTGTAACTTTTTAACTATTTTTTTGTTAATATTTGAGCAATGTCTTTTAAAGTTGCCTTTTCCCCATGATTTTGAAAGGAATCAGACCAATTTGCTGAGGATTCAGGGAATTGTTTTTTGTTTCTTTTTTTTGGTTTATCTTTAGAAAAGTCCTGCTCATTCTGCCTCTCAGTTTTATAAAAGGGCAGTATTATGAAGTCTTTTTCAAGGCAAAGACAAGAGAGAAACAAACAAATGTGTTGACTACATTGTGACTGAGAGACACTGTATGTGTTGGTTTTATTTATGTTTAGCTGCGGCAGAGAGTAATTCACTATTTTAGCAATGATATCATAGTGTTTAACAGCCAATCAGTGCTCGATGCACAAAGAGGACAGAGATTTTATAGTTTTTATAGAAAATATATAAAAGAGCAGACAGACTTTAAACTGCTGTTCACAGATTTATACTTATGAAGTGGTTCTTTCTGCCTTTTTAAAGACCTCTTTCTTAACAGAGGAACATCTAGGAACTCTTTTTTTCTGGGTAAATGATAAAATGGTGTGAAATTAAAAAATCGCTCTGTATCACCGTCTTCCCTGCTGCAGATGTGGAGCACTGTTCGTGTTCAGAAATGTCTGCAGCAGTGAAAATGTTCGGTGTGAAACCCTGTGAACGTGTGAGCTCTGCAGCGGTGCAGGTCTCTGGAGCTGCAGCCTGTGTTTCTCTGCACAGCCTGCTCCTCTCACGCTGCCTCTCTCTGTTGCCGCTGGCGTTCAGCCATCTTGTATTCAGCCCTCAGGAATCGCCTCAGGCCAGCGCATTAAAGATTGATCACTGATTTAGTTCTTCCATTAAGCTTTTAACCTCTGCGCTCGCTGCGAGGCGAAGCCGGCCTGATGTGTACCGACAGCTGAGGTTTGACTCCAGATATCAGCGTCTGCGGGAGGAATCCTGATGTTTAACTTTAGCCGGAGCGTTTTATTCTGCGTCTGAGTGTTGATTTTATCTGTAATAGACCCACTGAAACTCACACGGGTGGAGTTTTAAACTAAAAACATGCCGACCCCTGACCTGCAATCAGCGATCCTCATTAATGATTCAACCACTGACATGAAGAGAAATCAGCTCTGCTCAAGAAAAACATCAATTTTACTGTTTTTTCTCACTACATACATAAAGAATTACCTTCATCTGTGATCTTACTGCTGACGCCGCAGATGAGACACCTGAACTCCCATCACAGACGGTGACACACCCCATCCCGCCAGGAAAAACAGTCATACATGTCTACTGGCATTGAGAAAGGAGTCTATCGGCTACTTTTAGTCGGTTTTGCTGCATTTAAGAAACCCCACATACGCTGGATATAAAAAATAAGCATCATTTGATTCCAAGTTTACATAACGTATCGACTTAAAAAGTGATGTGTCCAAAAAAAACATAATTACAGATTTTAAGTCACAAATGTAACTCATCTTCATCTTTTTTTTTTGGAAAACAAAAACTTGCATCTTGAAGGAGTACTTCGACTCTAAATGATCAGTTACTCACCTTGTGTTACGTTGAATTTGTTCAGAAAAATGTGGTTTTTTTTGCCCGCCTCCACAATAACTGAAGAAGCCAAAAACTAAAGCAGAGGAGGGTTATGTTTAAAAACTGCAAAGCTATGTCAAAGTATCCATTTACAAACTCTCACAGAAGCCGAGCAGTTTGATCTAAGTCTCTTTTTTACAGTTTTATGCTCAGTTTTTCCCAAACGGGAAACTGAGCATAAAACAACTTCTCGATGCTCTCTTCAAAACCAGAATCCACCGAACAAAACAGTGATTTGATCTCACTAAATGCTGGAGCTGCAGGTCTACGGCTGCCTTTATACGTTAGTTTGTTTGTGTTTGTCTGACTATCTTCATTTCCTGCGTCCTCACAAGAGAAAACCTCCCTACTTCTCGTGACCTCACGTGTTGTTGAACAGGGACCTTTATGAGCTTAGTTATTTAATGATGATGATGATGATGATGATGATGATGATGATGATGATGATGATGATAATAATAATAATAATAAACTTTCTTTGTATAGCATCTTTCATACAAGAAATGCAGCCCAACTACAAAAATAAACTAAATGCACCCAGTGCTTCACATCAGAAACACATAAAAGACAAAAAGACGTAATAAAATAAAAACGGAATAGGATACATAGAATACATCTTCAGATGGATCTGATAAAGCTAGTAAAATTAAGATAAAATAAGATAATAATTAACACAATTTTAACACCAACATTTTAATGACAAATTCAATTAAACACAGGGTGACTAACTGATATACAAATGTCCATTTAGGGAGTAAAGTATTCATTTAAAGATATAAGGTTTTCAAAATGTCAGTTTTATTTTGTCATTTCTCACCTTTTTATTCCTTCATCATGTTAATTTTTCATTTATTTTCTCCTCTCCATTTTCTTTCTCCAATATTGTCTCCCCCCCCTCCTTTTTTATACCTATTTTCACTTTTTATTCTGTTTCTTTTCCTTTCCCATTGTTATTATTATATGTTATTTTGTTTTAACATCCTGCTTTTCTTCATTTATCGCATCTTTTATTTTCTATTTCATCATTTTCTTCCTCTTTTGTTCGTCTCTGTCCGTTCTCTGTGTTCCTCCTCATCACTTCTCCTCCCTTTTATTTTTATTTAATTTATTTTAATCCTTTCTTTGTTCCAACATCCTCATTTTCTTCATCTCTTTTCATTTGCTCCTCTTATTTGTCCTCCTCCTCGCCCTGAAGGACCCCTCTGTGTCCAGACCTCCTCTCAGGCACTCCTCCTCTTCCTCCTCCCTCCTCCGACGCCCGAGCACCTCCTCCCTGCACATCCCCTCCTCCCCCACCTCCTTCACTACAGATCACTCCTACCACCACCACCTCCTCCAACACCACCAACCCCGACACCACGGCCCCTCAGCTCCTGCACCTCCTCCACAGCACCCTCCCTTGCAGACATCACGGCCCCCGAGCTCGGGCCACTCCACCTGGGGACACTCAGGTAACCCGCTGGCCCTTCACCTCCACTCTCACCTCCACTCTCCACCAGCACCAAAAAAACTCCACAACCACCACCAAATTCTAGTTTCCTGGCGTCTCCTCTCAGCAGGAGGTCCTTCACAAGTCTGAAGTTCAGCAAACATTAAAAGATTTGATCTTTTTTAGCGGCTCACTGATTTCAGAAGTTTGACAAATTAAGATTCAGAGCACGATGATGGACTTTGTCACTCAGCGTTTTGTTTACAGCTTTTTCACATTGTATTCTAATTGTTTTTCCCATTTCCTCCTCCTCCTCCTCCTCCTCCTCCTCCTCCTCCTCCTCCTCCTCCTCCTCCTCCTCCTCCTCCTCCTCCTCAGGATCTGGACCAGGCGTCCAGCAGCAGTTTCTGGTTGTGTCTGACAGGCATCAGGCTCTCTCAGGTCAAAGCCTCCACAGCGTCGCGCTGAATTACGGCACTCTGCCCCGAGCTCCTCGCCGAGCGCCGCCTCCCTCCTCCTCCACCGCCTCCCTCCCCAGACCCAGAGCCGGCCCTGCTCCTCCGCCGCCGGGCCAACAGAGTCTCTATGCCACCCTGTCCCGCCCTCGCCGCCCTGCCAACACAACCACTAACGGTCACTACCGGCAACCATCGCTGCCCAGTAAAGTCAACGGGTCCTCCCAGTACGCTCAGCACCACGTCAGGGTGCCGGGGGAGGCCCCCGCCCAGCCGCTCCGCCTTGATGTGCCCCCTGAGACCGACTGGCGCCGTGACTACAGGACTGTCGGCTCCTCCTGGGACCCCCGCGCCGCCCGCCAACACCTGCCCCTCCAGCGGACTGACTCCCGCCAGCCTCCCCGGACCCGCAGGGACCCCCAGCTGTGCTCGCTCTGCCAGCAGCTCCCCGCGGAGCCGTCACGCCCCTACTGCCCATCCTGTGGCGCTTACGTGGCTCGGTTCCGCCCGGTCAGCTGATCTGCGCAGAGGAATCCAGCTCCGGATGTCTCATATACATCAAAATGAAATTTCCTCTTTTTTTGTGTGTTTGAAATGTGCCAACGTTTCTTTGAATCCAAACTGCCCGTAATCCTGTGGTCACGCTGGAGGATATCTCGCTTTGGTCTCACGGCTGCAGAAGCTTCATCCGGGGAAACAAACCAGGTCGCCTCGCAGAAATCTGCCACTTTAAGAACTTCAGTAGTTTCTTCTCTCCTGCATCGGTTTCCCCCGAGAGGCAGCTGCTTCACCCCAAACCTCGGCTGTTTTTACTCCGCGTTTTGTCCCCGGCCCGTCTCGCCCGGCCTTCCCCAGTCTGGACGCTCACCACAACGCCGCAGAGTGAACAAGTTCACACAGACGAATCTCCTGCATACAGTCTACGAATGTCTGCTGGATTTAAGCACAGTTAGATTTCTTATCAAGACAAAGCACCGTGATACAGACCAGGACGACGAGGAGGAGGCTGATGACGACGATGATGGTGATGATGATGATGGTGATGATGATGATGATGATGATGGGATCATGAAGAACCTGCTGTCTGTCAGACTGATGAAGTTTGATCCAAATGTGAGAGAAAGTGACGCATCGATCATCAGTAAACAGGAAGGAGCCGTTCATCTTCATCTGCTGGGTGTCAGATTCATAATCAGCGATGAGTTTATTCAGTGGTAAGAAAAAACAAATCAGAGTTATTCTTTGATCTGCATCTATTTTGAGATATTTTTCAAGCAAAAATACTAAAACAGGTTCCAGTTTCACGTATCGTTTTGATTTGGATTGTCAGTCAGACAAAACGACATCACGCTGTCGACTCCATTATCCTTTAATTAACCTTTATCTGCAGTTAACTGCCTTTATCTTTTAGTTTAGTGACTAAAAAATCTACACAAGTGATTAGCTGTGCATCAAAAATTCATTTAAAATGTGCCCAAAGCATTTATTTTGAAGTTATAATAATGTTGTTTATGTGGCAATATATTTGTATATAATTAAGGTACTTGTGATTAATTTCTGTATGAAAGAAAAAAAATGATGCAGAGCAAATAATTCACTTTGACAAAGCAAAAAGTTGAATATTGATTCCAGTTTGTGCCGTGCTACAACGAACAAAAACGTCTATCAGTGTTTTGATTATTTCTTTTAATAATTGGCTAATTATTATTAATGAAAATAATATTAAGCTTCAGTACATATAGTGCTTTTCAAAGTTGCAAAACAATAAAAAAAATGAATCACTTTAAAAAGTTATACAACATGGAACAAAAGGAGCTACATATGAGAGTAAAATAAAACAATATCAATGAAATAAAAGTCAAGCCTTTGCATAGAAAATGGTTTTTCAGAGGTGACTTAAAGATAAAGGTGAGTTCAAACTTTATGAAAATTCAGTTTATAGTGAAAAAACAGATATTTGCATTTGTGAAACTGGAATTAATTCTTATATGATGCAGGTTTGTCCTGAAAAACAACAAACAGACAGAAGTAATTCCTCTTAATCATCAGTTAAGACGCACTCAGCGTGTGGTGGTGTATTTTTTCTGCCTGTTTTCTTATTTTCTCATTATTTTCTATGTTTTTGGACATTTAATGGCGCTCAGGTGAGGTCAGGGCTTTATCAAAACCACAGGGTCGACAGATTATCACCCTGGACGATTATTGTGTCCGATATTTGGCATTTTGCTGATTATCCGTATCAGTATTTTATTTTAATGATTACCGATAAATTAATTAAGTGAAATTGCAAATAAAGTGTCAGCATAGGAGGAACTTTTACTTTGTAAAGACCCAGAAAGTTATTTTTATTTATTCATTTTTATTAAAACTGTAGCTGGGAAGTTGCTGTATATGATATTGAATTTTTCAGTTTCGAGGAAACATTTGAACATTTAAACAAAGCTTTGCCTTTAAGTTTGTTATATTCCAAATTCTAAATACTGATTTTCATTTTATTGTAAATGCATATATTGGTCTCGTAAACTGCTCATAATCGGTATCAGTATTTGCCCTGAAAAACCATTATTGGTCGACCCCAAATAAAAAGGTAGCGACGAAAGTGCAGACATCTGAGAGACAGTGCAGAGAAAATGCAGATATTCTGAGGATAATCCTGCATTTAATACCCTGTAAAAACAAGATTAATCACTTGTGCTCGAGTGAATCTGACACCAGGTGGGCGGAGGAGAGAAACCGTTCCAGATGCTTCAGGTGACGATCGATGTGTCAGACAGCAGGTTTCAGATGGACGTCGAGGCGTGACAGGAAGTGAAAGAGCTTCTTTTCTGCCGTCTGTGTCTCAGAATATAAATCTACTCTACTTATTACTCTATTTATTTTTGTAGGCTTGTCAGACTGAGTTGTGCATAGATGAAACTATTCTACCTGAATATAATCTACTACTATAGTCTAATTTTCTAAAGGTAGTTAGTCGCCTTGTTTGGGATGTGGAGCCTTCTTATACTGTACACGAGGCTGTTAGAGATTAATAACTAAAGCTTTTATTTTGACAGCTAATATTTAGCATGATGTTTTATTATAGCCTTGAGAGACTTTGGTGTACATTTATGTATCGATGATATATGCAGATCTTTTTTAGCGCAGCAACATTTAACTGATTTAGTGCACTTCAGAAGTGTTGATAGATTTATTTCACGTGCTCGTTGCTGGTTTCTGTTGACGAGTCTCCCGTTTTGTTCGGGGAGGCGCTCCTCGTTATCGGCTTGTTTTTGTACTTTAAAGCGGTTTCATAGGTTTATCAAAGGAACATCTAAAAAAAAACAGGAATGCTGTTTTCATAACAGATTGAGTGATTTCTGCAGAGCTGATCGGTCGCACTGCCAAGAACCCAGCGACCCCGCCCGGCTGGTGCTCCAGGTGAGCCAAAACAAACAAACCCAGGTCTGGTCTGAAGTCAAACATTCACTCTCAGATTTCGCCTGCAGTTTACTGCAAATTACTGAAGATATTGATAATAATATGAGTTGTTTTGTCCTGATTTATTGATTCTCTACCTGCTGTTTGATTGCCAGCAAATCTTTTTTTCAGAGTAAAATCCAAGTTTAATTTAACTCTGAGTTCAGACCAGACCCCAGTTCATCATGATAATAGCAATGAAGTTATTTTTTCACCGTGTCGAATTTGATGGGGTTTTTTCTTTTTCTTTTTTCCTTTTTTTTTGCATTTTGCTTCGCCAGATTTTATTTTGTTGATTTTGGTATATTTTTGATGCTTATTTTTCTACACTGTAGAGTTAACAGAGATGATTAAAACGTTTAAAGGAAAAGTTCAGAGTCTTTTATTTATTTATTTTTTCGTAGGAAATCATGTTTTTAAGCTGTTTGCCTGCTGAGCCATGACATCAGACGCCTGAAACAAATCATTTTATTCTCCTTTCTGTTTCTTATTTCGATGCTTTAATTTACTGTTCACTAAACCCCTCTGCGGTCGTCCAATCACAGCTCAGCAGCCGTAATTAGACACAGCAGGTGCATCAGTGTTTATTTACAAAAACATGTATTTTCTTACATGTTAGTTTATTTATTTATTTATTGTGCCCTCTAGGAATATCAATCATACTGTTTTTTTATTCATGTTAAGAATGACATTTATCTGTTTTTGCAAATGAACCCTTTATAAGATTATGAGATGTTTTTAAAGAAAATAAGTTTCAACACTGGCCTTAAAACTATCTGCTGAACTGAAAGTGTTTTCTGAGGTCATAAACAAAGTCATTTGTTATTTATTTATTTTATTTAACCTTTATTTAACCAGGTTGGTCCCACTGAGATTAAGAATCTCTTTTTCAAGGGAGACCTGGCCAAAATCCAATTCACAAGCACTAAAAAAAGCATGAACACAGAAATATCTACCAGTCAAAAGGGACTTCTCTGCAATTTCATATAAAATCTGCACTTTAACTCATCTGCTGATGAAGATCATGTGATGTGATGGAAAGCTCCAGATCAGCTCCTGAGTGAACTCTGAGGTGAGAATCGTGTTTATCAGATGTTTCGATGCTCAGAAACTTAAATAACTGTTTATACAAACGTTTATCCTCCAGTATTCAGACTTTTACCTGCATGGATTACACAAGTTAATGTGTTAATATTGTTCAGAAAATCCTGTCAGGTGAAACTGTCTCGTTAATGTTTCTTTTCTTGCAGACGACGTGATGAACGCGGTCGACCGCATCAGTGCTGATATCGACGTCTGGATTCAGCCTTTTGATCTGAAGGTAAATCTCACAAGCAACTACAATAATTTATTATTATATTCTGTCCCTACAGCTCAAGGCAAATTAGGTTTAATACTTTAAAGACTTTTTTAAAAATTCCCCTCAGCAGCTTTACAGCAGCTGGTCTCTTTACTGCTGCACGCTGCCATCTTCTGGACAAATGAATGGATACAAAAACACTGAAACATAAAATAACAGTTGCTTTCACTATCAGTATTGTTTTTCTACTCTGAATATTAAGCAAAATATTTCACATTAGGATACTCAGATCCGTTTACTCGTGAGTCACTTTTGCAAAATGACATAACGCCAGTGCATAGATTCTTCTAGGATTTTAGCACATTTCTAGGATTTTGGGCCATTTCTAGGAATATAGCGTGTTTCTTGGATCTCAAAACATTTCTTGGATTTTAGGACATTTCCAGGATTAAGCAAATTTTTAAATTTTGAGAATGTTTCTAGGATTTTATTGCCTTTCTAGGTTTTCAGGACGTTGGATTTCAGGATGTTTTAGGACATCAGGATTTAGCTTGGACCTCTGAGGGTGCAGGGATCCTCCACTGGCTGTTTTTTTTTTTTTTTATAAACCAGCTCTTTTTTTAGCACTCTGACACCTTATAATTATACTAAAAGTCCAAAATCAGTTCCTATGGTGAATCTTTTTATTTTTATTGTGAATTAGAAACTGGGGGCAGATGTTTGAAATGTTAACAGAATTTTTCATGGCTGCAATGTTGACAAACTACCACTGAAAACCTGGAATTATAATGTTAACAGATTAAAATCAATTGATAAAATAAAAATAAATGAAACATTAAAGCATAAATATCCAATTATTCTCCCAAACAGCCTCCTTTCATTCATTATGCTGAATCCCAGAGGCCTTTTCTGAGTGTGTATGTGAGTCAGTGATGTTGAAACCTGGTAAAGAACATGTTATCAGCGTCCCACTTTCACCTGAACGATGATTATATAAAACGTATCTGATCACAATGGATGAAGCATTAATTCAACACAATGACCCAGTTTAACGCAGAACACAGGGTCAGTGTCACTGCTGAACCTGTCGCTCTTTTAGCAAAATGAACGTTACAAAACGGTGTGAGATTTAGGTCGAAGCTGCATCAAACAGATCCAATAATAATAATAATAATAATAATAATAATAATAATAATAATGATAATAATGATAATAATAATAATAATAATAATAATAATAATAATAATAATAATAATAATAATAATAAAGATCAGTGGCGGACTGTGGACGTCTGAGAGACGCTGCGGAAAAAAATATGAAGGGCACCAGCTACACGTGGCGGAAAGAAAAACGGTTCAATTTTAACGCATTCACAGGAAGAGTCAGAATTCAACCCTGAATCAAAATCTGGACCGTAAAGATTCTCACCTCATCTCACACACACACACACACACACACACACACACACACACACACACACACACACACACACACACACAGTAATTACAAGACTTCAGCTTGATGAGCAGCTGATACAGAAACAGGCGTCACGTCAGAGCGTCTGATTGGCTGAGCCGACCACAGCAGGTAAATCTCAGGTCTCGTGAAGTCTTGACTGAAAACACTAAAACGAAATTATATTTTACTCTTTAGTGAAGAGAGTCTAATAAATCAATGTGTTACATTTAATAAGTGGATTAGTCTCTGTAAGTATATACAAACCTGGGAAAATTGGCTTAATCTCTTTGAATTTAAAAAAAAGCAATAAATTTATTTCTAAAAAAGTAAAAAAACAATTTTAAAACATTGTCATAAATTAGCACAAAAACCCCAAATAAACAAACAAACAAGAAGTGGGAATGCGAAAAATTAATTAATTAATTAATTAATTAATCATAAAAAAAGTGCTTAAAAATAAATTCTGTAAAATAATTTTTAACATATAATTTTAACTGTAACTATAATTTACTTATAGTGTTTTGACCAACTTTAAAAAAATAAAATAAATAAATAAAACCAACCTCTTGTACATTGCTCATTGCCCTTTATCCCATGTTTTTTAAATAAATCAAACCAATTTTCTCAGGGTTCAAAGGTTGAAATACTTGTGAAGGCATCTGAAAGCAGCGCAAAAAAAATTACATCAATCCATGTCTCAAAGGGTTAAGTGACAAATAAATAAACCTTGAACCTTTTGTGATCTGTCAGAGAGGTGCAGTCTGTTATCTCTTCGACCTCCTCTAAAGAAAATGTTATAAAACTTTAAGGTCAGAGAGTCAAACACACACATCTGGAATTTGGGAGGCGAGCTGCTGCAGAGAAAAAACTGTCAGACAATATATTTATTCTTGTTTTTACAGCTGGAGTCAACCGAATTTAAGTGACAGTTCTCTGCAGAAAGTCATAAGTTTAAATCAGATATATGAGCGAGTCTAGTAAATTTAGGAAAATCAAAGTGATAAAGTGATGATTAGTGTGTTTCTGATTATGAGAAGGGGCCCGGGGTCCCCAGGATCCAAAACTCAGTTAGTTCATCCGACTAATTTAATGTTCGTGAGAATTATTTTTGTCCTTTTTAACCTGAAGATGGACGTTTTCTTGTAATTAATTGATTACCTTCCAGACACACACACACACACACACACACACACACACACACACACACACACACACACACACACACACACACACACACACACACACACACACACACACACACACACACACACACACACACACACACACACACACACACACACACAGAGAAGGTCAGCCTCCACCCTGCTGCTTCCTGCGTCAGCCGCCAGTCAAGCAGAAGTCCTGAGAGACGGACAGACAACAGAGATTCAGTTTCATTCAATTCAGTTTTCAACATATCAGTTTGCCTTCTTTCCACTTCCTCTTTTTTCGTTTTTGGAGCCCCAATTCCCTTTTTTGGGGCTAAAGACATGACAAGTCTACATCGGTGCCCCGGCAGAAACTCACTTGGGTTTTGCTACATTTAGAGACAAATCTGAACCATTTTGCACCTCAGAGTTTCCACTACGTTTTTTTATACACAGCTCAGTATTTATACATGAATGGAGTAAAAAGTAAACGAGTTACTGCAGTGGCTTCTCCCTCCCTTCTGCACGTGTTTGTATGCAAGCTGTCCTGAGAGGAATTCACTACTTTTACTTTTACTTTCTGTGAAATGTTACAGTTATGGCACCAGTTACTTAAAAATTTGCATTCAGAACCAAACAGACTACGATGCTTCTGTGTACAAAAAACTTGAGAAAATATAAACTGCTCCGTTTTTTCGCAGGTTTGCATTAAAGATCAGAGACTCAGCGGACATTTATCTCCCAAATTCACTTCAGTTCAGTTTTATTGTTTATTCCAGAGGCCAGGTTGTGTTGCAGCATGTGTAAAAACTTTTAACAACATTTCAGCACTAACGTGTTAAAATCTGTCTGTGAACTTCTCTTTTTAATCCATCAGGTGTGGCATATCGACCCGCTGATTAAACAGCATAGTTACTGCGCAGGTCACATCTGTTGAGCTAAATTTCGGTACTATAAGACGTGTCCTGTGTGGTCTGTGTGAATTTGTCCACACATTAAACCTTCCTGACTAATAATGTCAGTATTTCTTAATAAAACTTCAAACTGAGGCTGAAGTTTGCTATAATGTTAGAGGATATAGTTTATTATTTGATGATGTTTGTATTGTACTGTTTGTCTTCTATCTCTGGAAAATGAAAACTCAATAAATATATTAAATTAAAAAAATTAAAGTAAAATTACTTATTATGCAGAATGGCCCATTTTGGAGTAATAATGACTGCAAACTTATTTTAAATTTGGATTTAATATCACTTAAAATAATATTTTTATCTTTGCACCTCTTGTCTGCACTTTTGCTGTTTTTAATGGTGATTTTTATTTTAAAAATCTTAAATCACTTAGTAAAGAGATAAAACGCAAAAGGTAAATTCATAACTATGTAATTGTAAAACTGTTTCCTTTATTGTGTTTCAAAATGTATTGTTCTGTTGTACGA